>NW_025416507.1:0-1057 GCF_002201575.2 Neomonachus schauinslandi
TTTGAGTCTTGGCTTTCTCCTTACAGGTCTGAAAAAAATAAGCCAACTTAGGTAACAGATTTCATTTATAAATACAATGTGAACTTTGGTTTGTGTATGCTGTCAGGCCCGTGTTCAGAAGCATAAAAGGTAAAGGACTGTAACTAGGGAAGTCTAAAATCAGATCTTCTAGATTTTAATCATGTGCACATTTGGTTGCTTAGCTGTGCAGACCTCTCTTATCCATACATATGCTTTTTAAAGTCTGTAAGCATCTGGAGTTTATGTGTCTGCATCTAGGTTAGTTACATAAAAGGCTTTTGTGACAAAGCATCATTGAAGCATTTAGTAACAGTGAAAGCAACCAAGACAAGTAAGAGTAGAGTTTCCCCTTTTTCTGAACATCATGGCAGTTTTTCTTGACCTCTTTTCCTATGGCATGTTATAGTTGTTTGTGTTTATGTCTTCTCTCCTTTAATAGATGAAGATTTTTAAAACCCGAATCTGTTTCTCATTTATTTTTGGATTATGCATGGTAGCTGCTCAATAAACGTTTGGTTGAAGGGATAACTAATTGGTGGTGTTTGTAAAAGGACAGTTCATTTACTGAAAAAAGCAAAATCCTTGAGAGAAACAGATTCGGGTTTTAAAAATCTTCATCTATTAAAGGAGAGAAGACATAAACACAAACAACTATAACATGCCATAGGAAAAGAGGTCAAGAAAAACTGCCATGATGTTCAGAAAAAGGGGAAACTCTACTCTTACTTGTCTTGGTTGCTTTCACTGTTACTAAATGCTTCAATGATGCTTTGTCACAAAAGCCTTTTATGTAACTAACCTAGATGCAGACACATAAACTCCAGATGCTTACAGACTTTAAAAAGCATATGTATGGATAAGAGAGGTCTGCACAGCTAAGCAACCAAATGTGCACATGATTAAAATCTAGAAGATCTGATTTTAGACTTCCCTAGTTACAGTCCTTTACCTTTTATGCTTCTGAACACGGGCCTGACAGCATACACAAACCAAAGTTCACATTGTATTTATAAATGAAATCTGTTACCTAAGTTGG
>NW_025416508.1:0-1057 GCF_002201575.2 Neomonachus schauinslandi
TTTGAGTCTTGGCTTTCTCCTTACAGGTCTGAAAAAAATAAGCCAACTTAGGTAACAGATTTCATTTATAAATACAATGTGAACTTTGGTTTGTGTATGCTGTCAGGCCCGTGTTCAGAAGCATAAAAGGTAAAGGACTGTAACTAGGGAAGTCTAAAATCAGATCTTCTAGATTTTAATCATGTGCACATTTGGTTGCTTAGCTGTGCAGACCTCTCTTATCCATACATATGCTTTTTAAAGTCTGTAAGCATCTGGAGTTTATGTGTCTGCATCTAGGTTAGTTACATAAAAGGCTTTTGTGACAAAGCATCATTGAAGCATTTAGTAACAGTGAAAGCAACCAAGACAAGTAAGAGTAGAGTTTCCCCTTTTTCTGAACATCATGGCAGTTTTTCTTGACCTCTTTTCCTATGGCATGTTATAGTTGTTTGTGTTTATGTCTTCTCTCCTTTAATAGATGAAGATTTTTAAAACCCGAATCTGTTTCTCATTTATTTTTGGATTATGCATGGTAGCTGCTCAATAAACGTTTGGTTGAAGGGATAACTAATTGGTGGTGTTTGTAAAAGGACAGTTCATTTACTGAAAAAAGCAAAATCCTTGAGAGAAACAGATTCGGGTTTTAAAAATCTTCATCTATTAAAGGAGAGAAGACATAAACACAAACAACTATAACATGCCATAGGAAAAGAGGTCAAGAAAAACTGCCATGATGTTCAGAAAAAGGGGAAACTCTACTCTTACTTGTCTTGGTTGCTTTCACTGTTACTAAATGCTTCAATGATGCTTTGTCACAAAAGCCTTTTATGTAACTAACCTAGATGCAGACACATAAACTCCAGATGCTTACAGACTTTAAAAAGCATATGTATGGATAAGAGAGGTCTGCACAGCTAAGCAACCAAATGTGCACATGATTAAAATCTAGAAGATCTGATTTTAGACTTCCCTAGTTACAGTCCTTTACCTTTTATGCTTCTGAACACGGGCCTGACAGCATACACAAACCAAAGTTCACATTGTATTTATAAATGAAATCTGTTACCTAAGTTGG
>NW_025416509.1:0-1056 GCF_002201575.2 Neomonachus schauinslandi
CCTTGACCACAGACCCCAACAGAACTTGGAAGCCCCGTGACCAGGCAACCACATTCTACTGTAGTCCCGCATCAGGGTCACTTGACTGGAGACATCCGATCGTGAAAGATGTTCTCTTGTTGTTTGCCTACTTCCCGGGGCTCTGGCTTCCAGAAACCCCAGGGTAAGGGCTTTTTCACCTGCTGCAGACATTGGCTCAAGGCTCACCCCCGCTGCCTCAGGGCGTTTGGCAGGAGGGGCCATAAGGTAATGCAGAGAAGGCCGGGCCAGGCCAAGCCACCTCCCTGAGCCACCCCAGGGCAGCCCCATCCCCTCGTCTTGAGTTTCCGGGAAGGAGGGATGTGTGGGGAGGTCCTGCCCCTGGGCTGGAGGACGTCGCAGGGCAGCGGATGCCCTGGCGGTGCCTTCATGTTCACACTGACGTCATGGTGGACAGGGGTGGGGGGGGCGGGCGATGAGGATCCCTGAGGGCCTCTCACCTGTGCCAGAGTGAAACCAAGGCCCTGAGGCTGTGTCGCGTTTCTCTCTGTGGTGGAGGGCTGTGCATCCTGTGGTGTGGTGTGTGTGTGGAATGGAGTCCCTGGGTCCGAGGCCCAGCAAAGGGAGCCGCACAGGGCTCTGAGGCCTCGTGCCTGGCCGCCTGAAACTGTCTCTACAGAGCTCCCGACAGGAGACGGGGCAGGAGCTGGACGATGAGGGCCTCCGCGCTCCCTCCGTGAAGGACAGGAAGGTGCCCCACACTGGCAACAGAGTCCAGCACTGGCTCAAGGTGAGTGCAGGTGCTCGGCTGACCCACCCCCCAGGGCCCCGATGCAGCAGAAGGGCCTCAGGTCCCAGAAGCCAGCCTGCTACTGCCCTGGGCTCCCTCCCACAGTCCTGCTCCATCTGAATCTGCATCCCCATCTCCTCCCCAAACTTGCCCTCGGGGCCGTGCCCCTGCCTGGGCCAGATGCGCCGTCATTGTCCACGTATTTGAAGGAATATCAGAAAAGAGACTTTAAACCATGTCTCATCCCATTCAGCTAGAATCGTCTTGCACTGTGCTGTGCATTTTCC
>NW_025416510.1:0-1056 GCF_002201575.2 Neomonachus schauinslandi
AGCCCCCATTCCTTCATCTGTAAAATGTGGGCAACTTTCGGGGGAGGATGGCTGTGTGAGCAGGATGCAGGAGAAGGCAGGGTTGGGGAGGGGATCTACAAGAGCAGGGCACAGATGCTGTCCAGAGGAGGGAGGGCAGGCTGTGAACCAGGTCCATGTCCTGTCAGTTCCTTCCCAAACTCATAACAGCAGGTTCAGGAGAAGAGCAGTCTAGGTCCTGCCTCTGTCCTGTCCCACACGTGGCCTTCTCTGCCCCTTAGGGTACAGCACATCACAGCCCAGCACCTGCCCAGTCACAGACCATCACCAGGTTCCTCCTGCCTCCAACGCTGCTGCTTAACACCCACACATTAGGGTCCTGGGGAAGCTTGGAGCTTCAAGGAGTCAGGGTGGGACTGATAGCTTTAGGGAATTATTCTGAGGTGTGTTGAAAGCTAGAGCAATACTATAGGTAGGGAGGGATTTAGGTACATTTAGTGATTCACAGGAAGGTTCAGATAGTACAGAAATGTCCCGTTGCAGAGGCACTCTTGGCTCATTTTGCCCCAAGGTAACATCCTCCAACACTGCAGGACACTATTCGCACCAGGAAACTGACAGTGGTATGATGGATATGTCTAGGTCTGTCACTTTGTAATGGACATTTATATGTTCAACAGCACAATCCAGGTATGGAACTACTCCATCAGCACGAAGATTTCCCTCATGCTACCCTCCCCTGCCCCAGCCATCCCTTCCATGCCATTCACCCCTGTGTTTTACACTTTGGCATTTTGTGTTGCCATTTTGTTGGCATTTTGTTACATGAGGGGACCCCTACAGCTGTGACCAGTGATGATGTTTTTTTGTTTGTTTGTTTTCACTCAGGATAATATACCTGGAATCCATCCACGTTTTGTGGTATCCTAACTTTATTACTTTTTATCACTGAGTTGTGCTCCCTAGGTTGGAAATGCCACAGTTTGTTCATCTGCTCCCCTTTTGAGGGATATTTTGGTTTGTTTCCAGTCTTTAGAGACTACAAATAATCCCACAGTGAATATTTGGGCACAGTGT
>NW_025416511.1:0-1056 GCF_002201575.2 Neomonachus schauinslandi
AACTTAAAAAAATAACAACAATCTTACAAATTCATCATGTGGTAAGAGTCGCTTAACACGTTTCAAATTATAGATTCTAAAAGTTTTCTTTTTCAATTTATTGTTCTGTTTCTTTGCAGCAGTGCCACTCATTGAATAGCTTAATTATTAAGAATACATGTGGTTTGGGCGCCTGGGTGGCCCAGTCGGTTAAGCATACAACCCTTGGTTTCAGCTCAGGTTAGGATCTCAGGTCTTGAGATGGAGCCCCCACTGGGCTCTGAGCTCAGTGTGGAGACTGCTTAAAACTCTCCCTCTCAGGCGCCTGGGTGGCTCAGCTGGTTAAGCGACTGCCTTCAGCTCTGGTCATGATCCCGGGGTCCCAGGATCCAGTGTGCTTCTCCCTCTGACCCTCCCCCATCTCGTGCTGTCTCTCACTCTCTCTCAATTAAATAAAATCTTTAAAAACAAAACAAAACCAAACCTCCCTCTCTTTCTCTACCCCAGCCCCCAGGCTCATGCACGTTGCTTTTCCTTCTATAAAATAAATGAATACATCATAAAAAAGAAGAGTATACATGGTTCTTTCTATATAACACTTTGCTATAGATGATCCTCAAGTAATATAATTTTATTAAAAATATATTCAAGAAATTGGTGTGACTTTCTTAGTACTACACTAAAACGGTAGCAGGAAATCATTTTTATATCTAATTTTGCACATCCATATTTCATTCCTTGATTAATATTTCAATTCAATTAAAATATCCTAGAAGAATGGACTTTATATGAGGCAATATATATCAGTGGAAATGAATTTGAAATGCTTTATTTAATGAAATAAAATTTATATGTCTGTTTATCTGGTAGAAAACATACTTTCAAGACTAGATCTTTTTAAAAAATTTTATTATTATTATTATTATTTTTTATCAAAGACATGTTTTTGTGAAGGCAAAGAACTACCATTCACAGGAACAACACTTCAGCCATCCAGTAACTGTTTAGGCTGCTGATTCCATTGAAGTAAGTTAGAAGAAATTGTAGTGCCTTGATGAGTTTACCACAACTCACATT
>NW_025416512.1:0-1055 GCF_002201575.2 Neomonachus schauinslandi
GGGGGTGGAAAACCATTTACCATGCTAATGGACACCAAAAGAAAGCTGGGGTGGCAATCCTTATATCAGACAAATTAGATTTTAAACCAAAGACTGTAATAAGAGATGAGGAAAGACACTATATCCTACTTAACGGGTCTACCCAACAAGAAGATCTAACAGTTGTAAATATCTATGCCTCTAACATGGGAGCAACTACTTATATAAGGCAATTAATAACAAAGTCTTAAAAAATAAAGTCTTAAAAAATATTTTTTTTCTTTGCACTAATTTTTAGGATAAAATGCTAAAAATGTTACAAAATGTAACCCTATATGTATACCTAAAACAAGACACAATTTTAATACACACATTAAATATTTTGTCTTTGCTTCTAGAAAGGATGAGTACTTTCATTTTACCACAACTAATGTATATATGTAAGTGTATGTATATATATTTCTCACTTCAGTAACAAAGGTTTCAAAACAAACTATTCAATGAACAATGGATATTTCAAGTGGAGTTCCGAAAAGTTTTGGTTTTTTCTTCGAAACTTCCAGGTGAGGGCAGAGTGATGCATGTCGTTGTACTGGTTTGTGATTTAATGTTGTTCTGACATTTTGTTTCCCAAATTCCCTCTCAATTAAGTTTGAAAGGGAGCAAAAACAGAAATTGCTTGTGCCTGCTAGATTGTTTTTGGCCCCTGTACATCACTTTCTCTGTACAGAGGTGTAGCCCTCTCACTCAGACATTCACAATACAAAAAAGATCCAGGGGTAATAGGACAGGGATGCAATTGATGTATGGAGGTTCTTACATGCAATATTTGTTTACATCATTGTGCAAGAAAACAGGGATGGTGGATTTCAAATGGAAGTGTTTTCATGATTTAGAACTCATATTAATAGAAACTGAATGCTAGTTCTTAAATAACTCTTAATAAATGTTATTCTTACTGAATAATATTTAATGCATTGAGTATATCAAATAAGTTACATGATGTATTAGTATATTAAAATACATAATTATATGATTTATTAAATACTAAAATACATTGGTTTATGTTTCTGTTT
>NW_025416513.1:0-1055 GCF_002201575.2 Neomonachus schauinslandi
GATTACATAGCTCCACCTGCAGCAAGGGCTGGGTAATTATGCCTCCGGAAAAGACATTTGAGCACCACGGCAACAGGCCCCTCCCCCAAAAGATTAGCAAGAACAGCATGCCAAGACCAAGTTTACCTATCAATGAGAATGGCAGAACTCCAGCGCTAGGGGAATACAGCACATAGATTGCATGGCTTTTTTTCCCCAGAATTCTTTAGTCTTTCAAAGTTAATTTTCTTATTTATTTTTTCTTTTTTTACTTTTTTTTCCGTTTTTCAACCAACATCTTCTCGAACCTTTTTTAAAAAAATCTTTTTTACTTTTAATTTTTAGAGTCATATCCTATCCCTTCATAGTAGTTTAACATTATTTTTGGTATATATATAAGTTGTTCTCTCCTTAAAATTTTGGGATACAGTTGCTTCTAACAGACCAAAATACACCCTAAATCTCTAGTGTATGGCTTTGTTCTAGTCTCCTGCCTGATCATATTCTCTCCCTCTTCTTTGTTTTCTCAAACCAACCTCTTATCAATTCCTTTTATAAAATCTTTTCTAATTTTCATCTTTACAGTCATATTCCATCCCTTGATCATATTTACTCTTATTTTTGTACATATATAAGTTTTTCTTTCTTGAAAATTTGGGAGGCAGTTTCTTCTAACGGACCAAAATACACCCAAAATCTAGTGTGTGGTAATGATCTATGCACAAGCCTGATCATATTTGATCATATTCTGTTTTTTTTTTTAAATTTTTTTTTCCTATTCTCTTTCTTTCCCTTTCTGTTCCCCCGGTTTCAGGTCTCTTCTGATTTGTTTAGTGTATATTTCTCTGGGGTCATTGTTATGCTGTTAGCATTTGTTCTCTCACTCATCGATTGTGCTTTGTATAAAATGACAAGATGGAAAAAGTCACCCCCCAAAAAAGAACAAGAAGCAGTACCGACTGCCACGGACCTAATCAATATGGACAGTAGTAAGATGTCGGATCTAGAGTTCAGAATGACAATTTTAAAGATACTAGCTGGGCTTGAAAAAAGCATGGGAGATATTACACAAACCC
>NW_025416514.1:0-1054 GCF_002201575.2 Neomonachus schauinslandi
TTCAACCAAATATCTGAACACTTCCCGGCTCAGTCAAGGTGACACATCGTATTAAAAACCACTAAAGCATTAGATAACAAATGTATAATAGTAATTTCAAATTATCTTAATAAAATACGAAATTTTTAATCAATATTACATTACTGTGCACATCATAAAATTCTACATTCAATGGGACATATTAAAGGTATAATTTATGTCCAGTGATGAAAAATATATTTGACAAAGGACTATCACAGTTATATAGAACAACAAAAGTACAAAGAAACCGCTGCATTTTGCTGATATCCAAACATCGGTTCTATCACTTAGGAGTACAGAGCATAATCCAAGTATACTAAGAAATAGTACAAATTGGACAGCTGTCCACTGCAAGGAGGACCAATGTTCATTGCCATCCTGTGTGTCATAACTATGATGCTTTCAGGAGAGAGGAAACTGAAGGCCTGTCAGGTCTGACTGATTCTTAGAACCAATGAAAAAAATAAGTTGGGTTATCCACAGGGGGCACCTGATGAAATACAGAACAATTAGACCATGTAGTTTCATATACTAATGTGTAAGTTCTTCTTATGCAAATATTTGCACTGATGTCAACAACTGCGGAATTACCATTAATTAATCCTGATCCTAATGCTTATTTTGATGACATTGATGGTCTCCATTCATCATCATGCTTCTCAAACCTGTGTTCTCTCCAAGGAGTCAAATTAGGAGATAAATTACAATTATAAAATGGGGTGATGCTCTAAAGATTGTTTAAAACCAAGTGGTTCAAACTCAAAAACTAAACTGAATGGATTGTAGAGCCATCTAATTAAATTCACAAGTGTCCCAGGCAGCACATTCTGGAAAAGGGTCAAAGAAACAATACCTCAAAAAAGCTACTGATTCTTTTTATCAGATTATGTATCTTCCCTGAGAAAATGAGCAGTGTTTTCAACAATGTTAAAATTATTGTTTTAGCTTTCATATTACGTAGCTCTACTGAAAAGCATAAATGTTTGAAGCTTAGCATTTTAAATCTTTTCCCTATTATTGAAAGTTTACTGCA
>NW_025416515.1:0-1054 GCF_002201575.2 Neomonachus schauinslandi
TTCAACCAAATATCTGAACACTTCCCGGCTCAGTCAAGGTGACACATCGTATTAAAAACCACTAAAGCATTAGATAACAAATGTATAATAGTAATTTCAAATTATCTTAATAAAATACGAAATTTTTAATCAATATTACATTACTGTGCACATCATAAAATTCTACATTCAATGGGACATATTAAAGGTATAATTTATGTCCAGTGATGAAAAATATATTTGACAAAGGACTATCACAGTTATATAGAACAACAAAAGTACAAAGAAACCGCTGCATTTTGCTGATATCCAAACATCGGTTCTATCACTTAGGAGTACAGAGCATAATCCAAGTATACTAAGAAATAGTACAAATTGGACAGCTGTCCACTGCAAGGAGGACCAATGTTCATTGCCATCCTGTGTGTCATAACTATGATGCTTTCAGGAGAGAGGAAACTGAAGGCCTGTCAGGTCTGACTGATTCTTAGAACCAATGAAAAAAATAAGTTGGGTTATCCACAGGGGGCACCTGATGAAATACAGAACAATTAGACCATGTAGTTTCATATACTAATGTGTAAGTTCTTCTTATGCAAATATTTGCACTGATGTCAACAACTGCGGAATTACCATTAATTAATCCTGATCCTAATGCTTATTTTGATGACATTGATGGTCTCCATTCATCATCATGCTTCTCAAACCTGTGTTCTCTCCAAGGAGTCAAATTAGGAGATAAATTACAATTATAAAATGGGGTGATGCTCTAAAGATTGTTTAAAACCAAGTGGTTCAAACTCAAAAACTAAACTGAATGGATTGTAGAGCCATCTAATTAAATTCACAAGTGTCCCAGGCAGCACATTCTGGAAAAGGGTCAAAGAAACAATACCTCAAAAAAGCTACTGATTCTTTTTATCAGATTATGTATCTTCCCTGAGAAAATGAGCAGTGTTTTCAACAATGTTAAAATTATTGTTTTAGCTTTCATATTACGTAGCTCTACTGAAAAGCATAAATGTTTGAAGCTTAGCATTTTAAATCTTTTCCCTATTATTGAAAGTTTACTGCA
>NW_025416516.1:0-1054 GCF_002201575.2 Neomonachus schauinslandi
GGGGCGCTAACTGCTAGAATAAATGAGGCAGAAGAGAGAATCAGTAATATAGAAGATGAAATGATGGAAAATCAAGAAGCTGAGAAAAAGAGAGATAAACAACTACTGGATCACGAGGGCAGAATTTGAGAGATAAGCGATACCATAAGACAAAACAACATTAGAATAATTGGGATCCCAGAAGAAGAAGAAAGAGTGAGAGGGGCAGAAGGTATAATGGAGCAAATTATAGCAGAGAACTTCCCTAATTTGGGGAAGGAAACAGGCATGAAAATCCAGGAAGCACAGAGAACCCCTCTCAAAATCAATAAAAATAGGTCAACACCCCGACATCTAATAGTAAAACTTACGAGTCTCATAGACAAAGAAAAAATCCTGAAAGCACCTCGGGAGAAGAGATATGTAACCTACAAGGGTAGAAACATTAGATTGGCAACAGACCTATCACAGAGACCTGGCAGGCCAGAAAGGACTGGCAGGATATATTCAGAGCACTAAATGAGAAAAATATGCAGCCAAGAATACTCTATCCCGCTAGGCTGTCATTGAAAATTGAAGGAGAGATAAAAAGCTTCCAGGACAAACAAAAACTAAAGGAATTTGCAAACACAAAACCAGCCCTACAAAAAATGTTGAAAGGGGTCCTCTAAGCAAAGAGAGAGCCTAAAAGCAATATAGACCAGAAAGGAACACAGACAATATACGGTAACAGTCACCTTACAGGCAATACAATGGCACTAAATTCCTATCTTTCAATAATTACCCTGAAGGTAAATGGGCTCAATGCCCCAATCAAAAGACACAGGCTATCAGACTGGATTAAAAAACAAGACCCATCGATATGCTGTCTGCAAGAGATTCATTTTCGACCCAAAGACAGCCCCAGATTGAAAGTGAGGGGGTGGAAAACCATTTACCATGCTAATGGACACCAAAAGAAAGCTGGGGTGGCAATCCTTATATCAGACAAATTAGATTTTAAACCAAAGACTGTAATAAGAGATGAGGAAGGATATAGTGTCCTTCCTCATCTCTTATTACAGTCTTTGGTTTA
>NW_025416517.1:0-1054 GCF_002201575.2 Neomonachus schauinslandi
GTGTGTGGTATGTATGTGTGGGGTGTGTATTGTGGCATGTGTGTATGTGTGTGTGGTGTGTGTGTGTCGTGTATGGATGTGGATGTGTGGTGTGTGGATGTATATAGTGTATGTGTATATGTGTGCAGTGTGTGATTGTGCAGTGTTTGTATATGGGGGGTGCATGTGTGGTGTGTGTGTGGTGTATGTGTGTCTGCAGTGTGTGATACATAGGGTATGTGTATGTACAGTGTGCAGTGTATGTATGTATGTGTAGTGTGTGTGTACTGTGTGTGGTGTGTGACATGGGGTATGTATGTATGTATGTGGTATGTGTATAGTGTGTGATGTGCGATATGTGGGGTTTGTGGGTGTGTGTATATACAACGTGTGGTATACATGCAGCGTGTAGTGTGTGTATATGTGAAGTTGTGTGTGGTATGTGTATATATTTGGGTGTGTATGGGTGTGTGCACTGTGTGGTGTGTGTATATGTGAAGTGTGTGTGTGATGTGTGTACGTGTGTGGTATGTGTCTATGTATTTGTGTAGTGTGTGTGTGCAGTGTGTGGTATGTATGTGTGGGGTGTGTATTGTGGCATGTGTGTATGTGTGTGTGGTGTGTGTGTGTCGTGTATGGATGTGGATGTGTGGTGTGTGGATGTATATAGTGTATGTGTATATGTGTGCAGTGTGTGATTGTGCAGTGTTTGTATATGGGGGGTGCATGTGTGGTGTGTGTGTGGTGTATGTGTGTCTGCAGTGTGTGATACATAGGGTATGTGTATGTACAGTGTGCAGTGTATGTATGTATGTGTAGTGTGTGTGTACTGTGTGTGGTGTGTGACATGGGGTATGTATGTATGTATGTGGTATGTGTATAGTGTGTGATGTGCGATATGTGGGGTTTGTGGGTGTGTGTATATACAACGTGTGGTATACATGCAGCGTGTAGTGTGTGTATATGTGAAGTTGTGTGTGGTATGTGTATATATTTGGGTGTGTATGGGTGTGTGCACTGTGTGGTGTGTGTATATGTGAAGTGTGTGTGTGATGTGTGTACGTGTGTGGTATGT
>NW_025416518.1:0-1054 GCF_002201575.2 Neomonachus schauinslandi
ACTTAGCTCTTTGGTGTTCCCACCTCCTATTAAATTGATTTTCTGAACCTCTTTACCTCTGCTTAAAAATACATAAAGTGGTTTCCACTTTTGTAACTGGACATTTCATAAGAACCATCTGTTCTTATGGATGAGGAAATCAAGCACAGAAAAAAATGTTTTGAAAGTGACAAGCTTCTCAAGCATTACTTCTCATGGTTATGGAAGAAGCAACAATGACGACAACAACAAAGCTTTCTCTAACGTCCTTCGCTTGGAATTGATAGAAAGACAATTTCAGCCACATAGCATTGAACAAAGGAAATAATTACATGTCCTGGCTCATACATTTGGAGTGGACACTTCACTCCTCTCATATAGATCAGAGGAAATCAGTGAATATTTGTAAAATAATATTCTTTTATGCAAAGATTCCAAAAGATTCCAAACACATACCCTCAAGAAGGTGACTGAGAAACCACTTAGCCTCAAGAAGATAATTTTCTACAATTATGGTAAGCAAGCAATGAGATATTGGAAAGGGGGGGCATTCCAGAGGAATAAACCAAGAGGAATGGTAAAAAAATGAAAAATATGCTCCAAGGAAATAGAAAAGTGCCTTTACTTATGACTGTTCTTCATCTACAATATAAAAGGCACCCACAAATCTGCCCATTGAGATTTGAGAATATCTGAGAACAAATTCCTGTGTTTCTCCTGCTCTTCTTTATAGGACTGGTAATTGATGTTATCAATACCTTGAAACACCAAATGTTTTGCGTATTTTGATGAGTTGCATTTCACAGGTCATCTAATAAGAAAAATCATTTCTAGACCTGCTTGGTACATCCTCATCACATGGCTAAATACAACTTTTGTTTGTCTCCTTTTGGGGGTGTTGAACTTATTTTGTTGGAGAAAATTAAGTGAACCAAACAAGGAGAACTTGTTGATTCGTGATGCTGGTTAATAATCTTGACTTCCTTCTTCTGGACTAAGAATCGTATTGCACTTCCCTTGTCCTTGAAGTATGGGATGGTCTGTAAAACATCAGGGAAATAAGCATGTGTAACAC
>NW_025416519.1:0-1054 GCF_002201575.2 Neomonachus schauinslandi
CTATCTATCATCTATCTATCTATCATCTATGTATCTATCTATCTATCTATCATCTATCTATCTATCTATATCTATCTATCATCTATCTATCTATCTATCGTCTATCTATCATCTGTCTATCTATCATCTATCTATCCATCATCTATCTATCAATCATCTATCTATCTATTATCTATCATCTATCTATCTATCATCTATCAATCATCTATCATCTATCTATCTATTATCTATCATCTATCTATCATCTATCTATCATCATCATCTATCAATCATCTATCATCTATGTATCTATCATCTATCTATGTATCTATCATCTATCTATCATCTATCTAATCTATCTATCGTGTATCTATCATCTATCTATATCTGCATGTGAGCAGATAACCTCTGACACGGGGAGGGGAAAGCACGGCCTAGTTGCCTTATCTCTAGGCCTACTCTTTTGGCTGCACCATGTTGGCAGAGTCTTGGATGGCCTGTGGCTTCTCCTGCAGGATGGTGGCCAGGACCCACTGTACCTGGAAGGAATGCATGTGTGAGGACAGCTCATGCTGGGAGCGCCCCCTCCCTCCGGGCCTTCCCTGCCCTGGCCAAGGGGCCTCCAGGCTCCCACCTTGAACAGGGTGGTGGCGGCGCTGTAGCTGACGCTGAGCAGGAAGAGGGTGATGAAGAGGAGCAGGCTGGCCCACAGCTCGTCCAGCTCCTGGCTCTCAGCGGCATCTGCACACAGCTCCTGGAGCTCCAGCTCTGCAGGCACGGGCCGGTCAGCCCTCCCCGGTCCAGCCTCTGCATGGGCTGGCAGGGGGCGGCCGGCCTGGCCCCCCCACCCCGAGGAGGGGAGACAGTAATGATGCCTTGTCCTCAGCCGCCCTCCTGGTGGTTGGAGTGGCAGCCCGCCTTGTCCAGCCCGCCAACTCTGAAGCTGCCCCTGGAGACCTGGCACTTGAGGGTGTGTTGTGTGCATGTGTTAGTGTGTGGGTGCATGCACGTGTGTGTGCATGAGTGTGTGCATATGAGTGCATGTAGGTACACAAGCGCGTGTGTGTGCATATGA
>NW_025416520.1:0-1054 GCF_002201575.2 Neomonachus schauinslandi
GTGTGTGGTATGTATGTGTGGGGTGTGTATTGTGGCATGTGTGTATGTGTGTGTGGTGTGTGTGTGTCGTGTATGGATGTGGATGTGTGGTGTGTGGATGTATATAGTGTATGTGTATATGTGTGCAGTGTGTGATTGTGCAGTGTTTGTATATGGGGGGTGCATGTGTGGTGTGTGTGTGGTGTATGTGTGTCTGCAGTGTGTGATACATAGGGTATGTGTATGTACAGTGTGCAGTGTATGTATGTATGTGTAGTGTGTGTGTACTGTGTGTGGTGTGTGACATGGGGTATGTATGTATGTATGTGGTATGTGTATAGTGTGTGATGTGCGATATGTGGGGTTTGTGGGTGTGTGTATATACAACGTGTGGTATACATGCAGCGTGTAGTGTGTGTATATGTGAAGTTGTGTGTGGTATGTGTATATATTTGGGTGTGTATGGGTGTGTGCACTGTGTGGTGTGTGTATATGTGAAGTGTGTGTGTGATGTGTGTACGTGTGTGGTATGTGTCTATGTATTTGTGTAGTGTGTGTGTGCAGTGTGTGGTATGTATGTGTGGGGTGTGTATTGTGGCATGTGTGTATGTGTGTGTGGTGTGTGTGTGTCGTGTATGGATGTGGATGTGTGGTGTGTGGATGTATATAGTGTATGTGTATATGTGTGCAGTGTGTGATTGTGCAGTGTTTGTATATGGGGGGTGCATGTGTGGTGTGTGTGTGGTGTATGTGTGTCTGCAGTGTGTGATACATAGGGTATGTGTATGTACAGTGTGCAGTGTATGTATGTATGTGTAGTGTGTGTGTACTGTGTGTGGTGTGTGACATGGGGTATGTATGTATGTATGTGGTATGTGTATAGTGTGTGATGTGCGATATGTGGGGTTTGTGGGTGTGTGTATATACAACGTGTGGTATACATGCAGCGTGTAGTGTGTGTATATGTGAAGTTGTGTGTGGTATGTGTATATATTTGGGTGTGTATGGGTGTGTGCACTGTGTGGTGTGTGTATATGTGAAGTGTGTGTGTGATGTGTGTACGTGTGTGGTATGT
>NW_025416521.1:0-1053 GCF_002201575.2 Neomonachus schauinslandi
GGCTGAGGAATATATTTGCAAAGTATATAAACAAAAATTTAGGACAATGTACATAAATAACAAAATGCAAAGAAATTACTTAAATCTTTAAGAAAAATTCAAACAATCTAATAAAATATGAATATAAGATTTTTAAAATTTAAAATCAATTAGCCAACATCTTCAGATGTAGAGATCAGTAATTCATCAGTTGCATAGAACACTCAGTGCTCATCATATCATGTGCCCTCCTTAATGCCCATCACCCAATTAACCCATCCCCCGACCCACGTCTCCTCCAGCAACTGTCAGTTTCTCTCCCATAGTTAGTCTCTCATTGTTTGTCTTCCTCTCTGATTTCTTCCCATTCTGTTATTCCATCCCGTCCCCTATGATCCTCTGCACTCTTTCTTATATTCCACAAATGAATGAAACCATATGATCATTGTCTTTCTCTGATTAAAGTATTTCATTTAGCATAACACATTCCACTAAATGGTAAGTACACATCTTTTCCAATGGCTGAGTAATATTCTATTGTTTAGATATCCCACATCTTCTTTATCCATTCATCCGTCAATGGACATCTCGACTATTTCCATAGTTTGACTATTGTGGACACTGTTACTATAAACATTGGGGTGCAGGTGCCCCTTCGGATCACTACATTTGCGTGTTTGGGGTAAATACCTAGTAGCACAATTGCTGGGTTGTAGGGAAGCTCTCTTTTTAACTTCTTGAGGAACCTCTATACTGTTTTCCAGAGTGGCTGCACCAGCTTGCATTTTCACCAACAATATAAGAGGTTTCCCCTTTCTTTACATCCTCGCTAACATTTGTTATTTCCTCACTTGTTAATTTTAGCCATTCTAACTGGTGTAAGGTGCTATTTCACTGTGGTTTTGATTTCTATTTCCCTGATGACAAGTGATGTGGAACATTTTTTCATGTGTCTGTTGGCCATTTGTATGTCTCCTTTGGAGAAATGTCTGCTCATGTCTTCTGCCCATTTCTTGACTGGACTCCTTGTTTTCTGGGTGTTGAGAGTGGTAAGTTCCTTATACAACTTGTATA
>NW_025416522.1:0-1053 GCF_002201575.2 Neomonachus schauinslandi
CCAGGGAATCCATCAGGCCCTGGACTCTTGTTTTTGGGGAGGTTTTTTGATCACTGCTTCAATCTCCTTACTGGTTATTGGCCTATTCAGGTTGTCAATTTCTTCCTGTTTCAGTCTTGGCAGCTTATAGGTTTTGAGGAAGGCCTCCATTTCATCCAGATTGCTCAGTTTATTGGCATATAGTTGTTGATAATAATTTCTAATAATTGTTTCTATTTCCTTGGTGTTAGTTGTGATCTCTCCCCTTTCATTCATAATTTTATTAATTTGGGTCTTTTTTCTTTTGGATACGTCTGGCCTGTGGTTTATCGATCTTATTAATTCTTTCAAAGAACCAACTTCTAGTTTCGTTGATCTGATCTACTGTGTTTCTGGTTTCTAATTCATTGATCTCTAATTTTAATTATTTCTCTTCTAATGCATGGCTTAGGCATCGTTTGTTGCTTTTTCTCTAGTTCTTTAAGGTGTAGAGTTAGGTGGTGAATTCGGGATTTTTCTGTTTTTTTGAGTGAGGCTTGGATGGCTATGTATTTCCCCCTTAGGACCGCCTTTGCAGTGTCCCATAGGTTTTGGACTAATGTGTTTTCATTCTCATTGGTTTCCATGAATTGTTTAAGTTCTTCTTTGATTTCCTGGTTGACCCAAACATTCTTGAGCAGAGTGGTCTTTAGCTTCCAAGTGTTTGAATTTCTGCCAATTTTTTTTCTTGTGATTGAGTTCCAGTTTTAAAGCATTGTGGTCTGAGAATATGCAGGGAATAATCTCAGTCTTTTGGTATCGGTTGAGATGTGATTTGTGGCCCAGTATGTGGTCTATTCTGGTGAAAGTTCCATGCGTGCTCGAGAAGAATGAGTATTCTGTTGTTTTAGGGTGGAATGTTCTGTAAATATCTATGAGGTCCATCTGGCCCAATGTATCATTCAAAGCTCTTGTTTCCTTGTTGATTCTCTGCTTAGATGATCTGTCTATTGCTGAGAGTGGAGTATCGAGGTCTCCTACAATTAATGTATTGTTATCAATAGGACTCTTTATTTTGGTTAACAGTTGGCTTAT
>NW_025416523.1:0-1053 GCF_002201575.2 Neomonachus schauinslandi
TCCACTTTTTTCAAAGAAATGGAACAAATAATCCTAAAATTTGTATGGAACCAGAAAAGACCCCGCATAGCCAGAGGAATGTTGAAAAGGAAGAGCAAAGCTGGCGGCATCACAATTCTGGACTTGCAGCTCTATTACAAAGCTGTCATCATCAAGACAGTATGGTACTGGCACAAACACAGGCACATAGATCAATGGAACAGAATAGAGAGCCCAGAAATGGACCCTCCACTCTACGGTCAGCTAATCTTCGAAAAAGCAGGAAAGAATGTCCAATGGAAAAAAGACAGTCTCTTCAACAAATGGTGTTGGGAAAATTGGACAGCCACATGCAGAAGAATGAAACTGGACCATTTCCTTACACCACACACAAAAATAGACTCCAAATGGTTGAAAGACCTCAATGTGAGACAGGAGTCCATCAAAATCCTAAAGGAGAACACAGGCAGCAACTTCTTTGACCTCAGCCGCAGCAACTTCTTCCTAGAAACATCACCAAAGGCAAGGGAATCAAGGGCAAAAATGAACTACTGGGACTTCATCAAGATAAAAAGCTTTTGCACAGCAAAGGAAACAGTCAACAAAACCAAAAGACAACCGACAGAATGGGAGAAGATCTTTGCAAATGACATATCAGATCAAGGGCTAGTATCCAAAATCTATAAAGAACTCATCAAACTCAACACCCAAAGAACAAAGAATCCAATCAAGAAATGGGCAGAGGACATGAACAGACATTTTTCCAAAGAAGACCTCCAAATGGTCAACAGACACATGAAGAAGTGCTCAATATTGCTCGGCATCAGGGAAATCCAAATCAAAACCTCAATGAGATACCACCTCACACCAGTCAGAATGGCTAAAATTAACAAGTCAGGAAAGGACAGATGTTGGCGGGGATGCGGAGAAAGGGGAACCCTCCTACACTGTTGGTGGGTATGCAAGCTGGTGCAACCACTCTGGAAAACAGTTTGGAGGTTCCTCAAAAAGTTGAAAATAGAGCTACCATAGGATCCAGCAATTGCACTACTGGGTATTTACCCCAAAGATACA
>NW_025416524.1:0-1053 GCF_002201575.2 Neomonachus schauinslandi
GAATCTTTTGGAATCTTTGCATAAAAGAATATTATTTTACAAATATTCACTGATTTCCTCTGATCTATATGAGAGGAGTGAAGTGTCCACTCCAAATGTATGAGCCAGGACATGTAATTATTTCCTTTGTTCAATGCTATGTGGCTGAAATTGTCTTTCTATCAATTCCAAGCGAAGGACGTTAGAGAAAGCTTTGTTGTTGTCGTCATTTTTGCTTCTTCCATAACCATGAGAAGTAATGCTTGAGAAGCTTGTCACTTTCAAAACATTTTTTTCTGTGCTTGATTTCCTCATCCATAAGAACAGAAGGTTCTTATGAAATGTCCAGTTACAAAAGTGGACACCACTTTATGTATTTTTAAGCAGAGGTAAAGAGCTTCAGAAAATCAATTTAATAGGAGGTGGGAACACCAAAGAGCTAAGTAGAGAAAAAATGAGCAACCACAGAAATTTTCCATCACTTTGAGAAGTGGAGACATCTGGACAATGTGCCTTCCTGGATCTCATGAATGGGACCTTCATGTAAGATATGAAAGCAAGATGGGGACTGGCAAGCACTACATAGATCCATAGTTGTGTCTCACAGGAACTGGAAACATGGAAAGTCTCAACCACTTCCAGGAGCCCCAATGAAAAGAGACTGGGAGGTAAGAAAGAACACATAAGCTGAATTATATCCTATACAGCTTCTTTTTTATCATTTATATTTTAATTCCAGTGTAGTTAGTTAACACCAAGTTATATTAGTTTCTGATGTACAATATAGTGATGAAACAGTTCTAAACAAAACAAAACTAAAACAATTCTGTATATTACTCAGGGCTCATCAAGGTAAATGTACTCTTAATTCCTTTTGCATATTTCACCCATCCACCCACCCACCTGTCCTCGGGTTACCATCAGTTCGTTTTCTATAATTAAGTCTGTTTCTTTCTAATTTTCCCCTTTGTGCATTTTTTTGTTTATTAAATTCCACATATGGGTGCAATCGTATGATACTTGTCTTTCTCTGACTGACTTAATTTGTTTAGTATTATACTCTTTAGCTCCATC
>NW_025416525.1:0-1053 GCF_002201575.2 Neomonachus schauinslandi
GCAAACACCACCAGACAGAATGTGATGGGTGGAGGACCACTCGTCATGCTAGTGGACATGAGAAGAAAGGTCGAGTAGCCATCCTTATATCAGACATACTAGATAGTGAACCAGAGTATAATAATGATAAAGAAGGACAGTATATCATAATAAAGGGGTCTAGGCCACAAAACGATCTAACAATTTTAAATATTGATGCCCCTAACTTGGGAACACCCAAATATATAAACCAATTAATAACAAAATTAAAGAAAAACTTTGAAAATAATACAATAATTGGAGGGGACTTTAACACCCCAATCACAGCAATGAACAGATCATCTAAGCAGATCACCAAGGAAACAGGGCTTTGCATGTCATACTGGACCAGATGGCCTTAACAGAAATGTTGAGAGCACTTCATCCTAAAACAATTAGTAGTAGTAGTAGTAGTAGTAGTATTTCAGCTGCTGAGCTAGGTCAGACAGCTTTGGTCTGAAGGCATGTGTTTCAAGGACTGGCACTGTGTCCAATGATGTGGCGAGTCCATCTCCCAGTACTTACTTGTTTCATAAAACTCCCTCTCGGCCAGGAGTCTGGAGTCATTGTACACATTTTGCACATCAGATGGATATTCAAACACTCATGGTGCCTGTGCTGAGCCGTGTTCTGAACCCAGAGGTGTGGGGCCCAGGTGGTGGAGAATCCTCAGTGCTCTGATATCCAGTGTCCCGCTCCCATATGAGAAATGGAAATGTGCCCCTGAGTAGCCAGGCCATACTCACAGTGTGAAACTGGTCTAGGAGTTGCCAAGTGCATGGCAGGAGGTGTGGGCAGGGGCTTGGAATGGGCAGGGACAGAGAAGTGGGCAGAGAATTTGAGGAATAGCAGGAAGAGCTGTGGCTAAGGGCCATTTCTCTCCTTAGTGCAGCTTCAGTCTTTCTGAGGCTTTTATAGCAGACCTGGGGCATCACAATGCCTTCTTGTGATGTCACAACTATGTCCTGGCCAATCACCAGGACATTCTCAGGTTGTCCCCATTTGGGTGGCCAGTCACCAGGAAGCTCAGATTGC
>NW_025416526.1:0-1053 GCF_002201575.2 Neomonachus schauinslandi
TCCTTTTAATGTATTGTTGGATCCTATTAGCTAGGATTTTGTTGAGGGTTTTGGAATCCATATTCATCAGGGATATCGGTCTGAAATTCTCCTTTTTGATGGGGTCTTTGCCTGATTTGGGGATTAAGGTAATGCTGGCCTAATAGAATGAGTTTGGAAGTTTTCCTTCTGTTTCTATTTTTGGAAACAGCTTCAGTAGAATAGGTATTATTTCTTTTTTGAATGTTTGGTAGAATTCCCCAGGGAATCCATCAGGCCCTGGACTCTTGTTTTTTGGGAGGTTTTTGATCACTGCTTCAATCTCGTTACTGGTTATTGGACTGATGTGTTTTTGTTCTCATTATTTATTATTATTAGAGAAACCCTTTCTGGATAAATAAATGAACTAAAATCCAGCCAAGTTGAAATCAAAAAGGCTATAAATGAGGTGCAATAAAAAATGGAGGCTCTAACTGTTAGGATATTGAGGCAGAAGAGAGAATTAGTGATATAGAACACCAAATGATGGAAAATAAAGAAGCTGAGAAAAAAAGAGATAAAAAACTACTGGATCACAGGGCAGAATTCGAGAGATAAGCAATACCATAAGATGAAACAATATTAGAATAATTGGGATCCCACTGTTGGTGGGAATGCAAGCTGGTGCAGCCACTCTGGAAAACTGTATGGAGGTTCCTCAAAAAGTTGAAAATAGAGCTACCATATGATCCAGCAATTGCACTACTGGGTATTTACCCCAAAGATACAAAAGTAGGGATCCGAAGGGGTACGTGCACCCCGATGTTTATAGCAGCAATGTCCACAATAGCCAAACTGTGGAAAGAGCCAAGATGTCCATCAACAGATGAATGGATAAAGAAGACGTGGTATATATACACAATGGAATATTATGCATCCATCAAAAGGAATGAACTCTTGCCATTTGCAACAACGTGGATGGAACTGGAGGGTATTATGTTGAGTGAAATAAGTCAAACAGAGAAAGACATGTATCATATGATCTCACTGATATGAGGAATTCTTAATCTCAGGAAACAAACTGAGGGTTGCTGG
>NW_025416527.1:0-1053 GCF_002201575.2 Neomonachus schauinslandi
TATTTCCCACTTAGGACCGCCTTTGCAGTATCCCATAGGTTTTGCACCAATGTGTTTTCATTCTCATTGATTTCCTTGAATTGTTTAAGTTCTTTTATTTCTTGGTTGACCCAAACATTCTTGATCAGCGTGCTCTTTAGCTTCCAAGTGTTTGAATTTCTGCCAAATTTTCTCTTGTGATTGAGTTCCAGTTTTAGAGCGTTGTGGTCTGAGAATGTGCAGGGAATAATCTCAGTCTTTTGGTACCGGTTGAGACCTGATTTGTCGCCCAGTATATGGTCTATTCTGGAGAAAGTTCCATGTGCGCTCGAGAAGAATGAGTCTTCTGTTGTTTTAGGGTGGAATGTTCTGTAAATATCTATGAGGTCAATCTGGTCCAGTGTGTCATTCAAAGCTCTTGTTTCCTTGTTGATTTTCTGGTTAGATGATCTGTCCATTGCTGAGTGTGGAGCATTGAGGTCTCCTACAATTAACGTATTGTTATCAATAAGACTCTTTATTTTGGTTAATAGTTGGCTTGTGTATATGGCTGCTCCCATGTTGGGGGCATAGATATTTACAATTGTTAGATCTTCTTGTTGGATAGACCCTTTAAGAATGATAGAGTGTCCTTCCGTGTCTCTTATTACAGACTTTAGTTTAAAATCTAATTTGTCTGATATAAGAATTGCTACCCCAGCTTTCTTTTGAGGTCCGTTGGCATGGAAGATAGTTCTCCATCCCTTCATTTTCAGTCTGGATGTATCTTTAGGTTCAAAATGAGTCTCTTATAGACAGCATATGGATGGGTCCTGTCTTTTTATCCAATCTGTAACCCTGTGCCGTTTTATGGGAGCATTTAGGCCATTCACGTTGAGAGTGATTATTAAAAGATATGAATTAATTGTCATCATGTTGCCTGTGAAGATGTTGTTTTTATACATTGTCCCTGTAAATTTCTGTCGTATATCACTCTTGGGGTTTTTCTCCTTTTATAGAACTCCCCTTAATATTTCTTGCAGGGCCGGCTTAGTGGTCACATATTCTTTCAGTTTCTGCCGGTCGTGGAAGCTC
>NW_025416528.1:0-1053 GCF_002201575.2 Neomonachus schauinslandi
CTGAGAAAAAGAGAGATAAACAACTACTGGATCACGAGGGCAGAATTCGAGAGATAAGCGATACCATAAGACGAAACAACATTAGAATAATTGGGATCCCAGAAGAAGAAGAAAGAGAGAGAGGGGCAGAAGGTATAATGGAGCAAATTATAGCAGAGAACTTCCCTAATTTGTGAAAGGAAACAGGCATGAAAATCCAGGAAGCACAAAGAACCCCTCTCAAAATCAATAAAAATAGGTCAACACCCCGACATCTAATAGTCAAACTTACGAGTCTCATAGACAAAGAGAAAATCCTAAAAGCAGCTCGGGAGAAGAGATATGTAACCTACAAGGGTAGAAACATTAGATTGGCAACAGACCTATCCACAGAGACCTGGCAGGCCAGAAAGGACTGGCAGGATATATTCAGAACACTAAATGAGAAAAATATGCAGCCAAGAATACTCTATCCAGCTAGGCTGTCACTGAAAATTGAAGGAGAGATAAAAAGCTTCCAGGACAAACAAAAACTAAAGGAATTTGCAAACACAAAACCAGCCCTACAGGAAATCTTGAAAGGAGTCCTCTAAGCAAAGAGAGACCCCAAAAGCAACATAGACCAGAAAGGAACACAGACAATATACGGTAACAGTCACCTTACAGGCAATACAATGGCACTAAATTCCTATCTTTCAATAGTTACCCTGAATGTAAATGGGCTCAATGCCCCAATCAAAAGACACAGGCTATCAGACTGGATTAAAAAACAAGACCCATCGATATGCTGTCTGCAAGAGACTCATTTTAGAACCAAAGACACCCCCAGAGAGAAAGTGAGGGGGTGGAAAACCATTTACCATGCTAATGGACACCAAAAGAAAGCTGGGGTGGCAATCCTTATATCAGACAAATTAGATTTTAAACCAAAGACTGTAATAAGAGATGAGGAAGGACACTATATCCTACTTAAAGGATCTATCCAACAAGAAGATCTAACAATTGTAAATATCTATGCCCCTAACATGGGAGCAGCCAATTATATAAGGCAATTAATAACAAAAGCAAAGAAAC
>NW_025416529.1:0-1053 GCF_002201575.2 Neomonachus schauinslandi
TCCACTTTTTTCAAAGAAATGGAACAAATAATCCTAAAATTTGTATGGAACCAGAAAAGACCCCGCATAGCCAGAGGAATGTTGAAAAGGAAGAGCAAAGCTGGCGGCATCACAATTCTGGACTTGCAGCTCTATTACAAAGCTGTCATCATCAAGACAGTATGGTACTGGCACAAACACAGGCACATAGATCAATGGAACAGAATAGAGAGCCCAGAAATGGACCCTCCACTCTACGGTCAGCTAATCTTCGAAAAAGCAGGAAAGAATGTCCAATGGAAAAAAGACAGTCTCTTCAACAAATGGTGTTGGGAAAATTGGACAGCCACATGCAGAAGAATGAAACTGGACCATTTCCTTACACCACACACAAAAATAGACTCCAAATGGTTGAAAGACCTCAATGTGAGACAGGAGTCCATCAAAATCCTAAAGGAGAACACAGGCAGCAACTTCTTTGACCTCAGCCGCAGCAACTTCTTCCTAGAAACATCACCAAAGGCAAGGGAATCAAGGGCAAAAATGAACTACTGGGACTTCATCAAGATAAAAAGCTTTTGCACAGCAAAGGAAACAGTCAACAAAACCAAAAGACAACCGACAGAATGGGAGAAGATCTTTGCAAATGACATATCAGATCAAGGGCTAGTATCCAAAATCTATAAAGAACTCATCAAACTCAACACCCAAAGAACAAAGAATCCAATCAAGAAATGGGCAGAGGACATGAACAGACATTTTTCCAAAGAAGACCTCCAAATGGTCAACAGACACATGAAGAAGTGCTCAATATTGCTCGGCATCAGGGAAATCCAAATCAAAACCTCAATGAGATACCACCTCACACCAGTCAGAATGGCTAAAATTAACAAGTCAGGAAAGGACAGATGTTGGCGGGGATGCGGAGAAAGGGGAACCCTCCTACACTGTTGGTGGGTATGCAAGCTGGTGCAACCACTCTGGAAAACAGTTTGGAGGTTCCTCAAAAAGTTGAAAATAGAGCTACCATAGGATCCAGCAATTGCACTACTGGGTATTTACCCCAAAGATACA
>NW_025416530.1:0-1052 GCF_002201575.2 Neomonachus schauinslandi
ATCTGTGCCCAGTGACACAGCGCACCCCTCACCACAGCCCGCAGGGAGGGTCTGGGTGCAGCCAGGGCCCCAGCTTGGAAACACACCCGGCTTCAGACACAGCTCTCCACTCTTACCTGGTCTGACCCTGCCTAAGCCACTGTGCTTGTCAGGGACGGTCTGTGTCTGGTCTGTCCAGTGCACAGTATTCCAGCACGGACTTCCTCCAGACGTCCCAGGCATATGTGGGATGAGATCTATGAAACTGGAGGAGTGGTATCTCATGTAGGAAATACCTCCAACCACATTTTCTTCCTCTTCTCACCTTCTCTGAGTCCGCTACTGCTCAGATTCCACCCCACACTCCCTACTGGTGTCTGTGTGTGTGTGTGCGTGTGCGTGTGAGCATGTGGACGCTCAGCATGTTGTGCACGTGTGTACACCGGGGCTCACACTCTGGAGACCCAGAAGAGGGCAGCCCCTCTGACAGAGGGATGGGCAATAGCTTCCCAAGATCTTAGGCTTCCTAACTTCCAG
This sequence comes from Neomonachus schauinslandi, assembly GCF_002201575.2. Lineage (NCBI taxonomy): Eukaryota > Metazoa > Chordata > Mammalia > Carnivora > Phocidae > Neomonachus > Neomonachus schauinslandi. Next base: position 517 of record NW_025416530.1, read on the forward strand.
AGCAAGCCCTAAAGAAGGCGGTGGAGCCTTGGCCCTTGAAGGTCAGAATCCACCCTTACCCCTAGAGTCTGCCTATCCTGCGCTGCGAGCTATTACCTCCTTTCCAATGGGTGTGATGTGGATGGGGGGCCACTCAGTGGGTTGCCATGACCTGGCTCCTCCTCAGACAAGAACGTGCTGGAATGCCTCCTGTAGGGTACCAATGCTCACCCTCACCCCCACACCGTCTCCATGTCTGTAGCCACTTACTTCAACATGACCTTTTCCAGAGCCCCCACTGAATGGTGAGGTGCATCCAGGGCCCCAACTTTGAGGACATTCAAAGAGCTGGGTTCATGCCTGGTCCAGCCTTCTTACCAGTCCTTGATTCTGGGCAAGGCACTGACCCGGCAGGGGTCTTCCCCTTCTCCCCTCAGTGGCTCCCGCCGATCCCCAACTCCTGTGTACACATCCTTGTGTAACCCCCTCCCCTGGAGTGTGATCTGGACATAGTGATTCACTTCCATTCCACAGAACATGGCAACACGCCCCAAAGC
>NW_025416531.1:0-1052 GCF_002201575.2 Neomonachus schauinslandi
TAAAAAAATCTTGAAAAAATAAACTTTTAGAAAAATGTTGCCACAGCTGATGTCAGAGACATTACTGCCTGTGCTTTCTTCTAGCATTTTTATGTTTTCAGGTCTCATATTTAGGTCTTTAATTCATTTTGAATTTATTTTTGTGTATGGCATAAGAAAGTGATCCAGTTCATTCTTTCCCATGTAGCTGCCCAGTTTTCCCAGCACCATGGTTGAAGAAATGTTCCTTTGCCCACTGGACATTCTTTCCTGATTTTTTGAAGATTGATTGACTCTAAAATTGTGTTTGTTTATTTTTTTTCTATTATGTTCTGTTGATCTATGTGTCTGTTTTTGTGCCAGTAACATACTGTCTTTATTAAAAAGCAATGTAATATCATTTAAATCTGGAATTGTAATATTTCTCTTTCAAAACTATTTTGCCTATCAGGGTCTTTTCTGGTTCCATTTAATTTTAGGACTTTTTGTTCTAGTTCTGTGAAAAATACTATTGGAATTTTGATAGGATTGCATGACATGTATAGATTGCTTTGGGTAATACATTTTAACAGTGTTTGTTCTCCAATCCATGAGCATGGAAAGCCATTTCATTTCTTTGTTTTGTCTTCAATTTCTTTCAATGATTTATAGTTTTCAGAGTAAAATTCTTTCACCTCTTTAGTTAGGTTTATTCCTAGGCATTTTATTGTTTTTAGTGCAACTGAAAATGGGATTGTTTTCTTAAATTCTCTTTCTGTTGCTTTATTATTAGTATGTAGAAATGCAATGGATTTCTCCACATTGATTTTGTATCTTGTGACTTTACTGAAGTAATTGATCAGTTCTAGTATTTTCTTGGTGTTTTTTTTTCAGGTTTTCTATATACAGTACCATGTTACCTGCAAATAGCAAAAGTTTTACTACTTCCTTACCAATTCAGATGCCTTTTATTTATTTTTGTTGTCTATTTGCTGTAGCTAAGACTTCTAGTTCTATGCTGAATAAAAGTGGTGAGGGTGGACATTGCTGTCTTGTTCCTGACCACAGAAGAAAAATCTCAGTTTTTCCTCATT
>NW_025416532.1:0-478 GCF_002201575.2 Neomonachus schauinslandi
GATTATCACACCTACACCCATTTCTCAGTGAGGAAATTGAGACGTGCGAAGTTAAGAAACTGGCCTGGGGATGTGTGACTATTGGCTGTGTGGAGGCTTGAACCCAGGCTAGTTTCTTAACTTCGCACGTCTCAATTTCCTCACTGAGAAATGGGTGTAGGTGTGATAATCCATTTATCCCTCTATTCATAAGATCACCACCAGATTGTGTGGTACCATACATCAGGCCCTGGGCCACAAGGTAGGAATGCAAGGACAAGAAAGGAGCACTCCCAGCACTGGGGGCACAGAGCCACCTAAAACACAGACCGCAGAATCACAGTCCTGGCTAAATACTGGAGTCCCCTGGGCAGAGCCCAGCATCAGGATTGTTTACGCTGCTCAGGGGACTCCAGTATTTAGCCAGGACTGTGATTCTGCGGTCTGTGTTCTAGGTGGCTCTGTGCCCCCAGTGCTGGGAGTGCTCCTTTCTTGTCCT
>NW_025416532.1:578-1051 GCF_002201575.2 Neomonachus schauinslandi
GGGATAAATGGATTATCACACCTACACCCATTTCTCAGTGAGGAAATGGGTGTAGGTGTGATAATCCATTTATCCCTCTATTCATAAGATCACCACCAGATTGTGTGGTACCATACATCAGGCCCTGGGCCACAAGGTAGGAATGCAAGGACAAGAAAGGAGCACTCCCAGCACTGGGGGGCACAGAGCCACCTAGAACACAGACCGCAGAATCACAGTCCTGGCTAAATACTGGAGTCCCCTGCTGAGAATGGCCGCCACGCCTGAAGCTGTGAGGGGTCCTCCAGAGAGTTTGCCTAGCCAGGTCTCCTGGTCCCGCCGTGGTCCTGGCAGCTCACAGAACTAGTCCTTGGGAGGCCCACAGGAGCCAGGCTCACCAATTCCCTTGGCTCTATTGCTTTATTTATCAGCCTCTGGAGTAAATCTCAAATTTAGAGGTTTTGAAAATGAAATCAGTATCAAAGACTATTTCA
>NW_025416533.1:0-1051 GCF_002201575.2 Neomonachus schauinslandi
AATATTTGTAAAATAATATTCTTTTATGCAAAGATTCCAAAAGATTCAAAAAACATACCCTCAAGAAGGTGACTGAGAAACCACTTAGCCTCAAGAAGTTAATTTTCTACAATTATGGTAAGCAAGCAATGAGATATTGGAAAGTGGGGGGGGACATTCCAGAGGAATGAACCAAGAGGAACGGTAAAAAAATGAAAAATATGCTCCAAGGAAATAGAAAAGTGCCTTTACTAATGACTGTTCTTCATCTACAATATAAAAGGCACCCACAAATCTGCCCATTGAGATTTGAGAATATCTGAGAACAAATTCCTGTGTTTCTCCTGCTCTTCTTTATAGGACTGGTAATTGATGTTATCAGGACCTTGAAACACCAAATGTTTTGCGTATTTTGATGAGTTGCATTTCACAGGTCATCTAATAAGATAAATCATTTCTAGACCTGCTTGGTACATCCTCATCACATGGCTAAATGCAACTTTTGTTTGTCTCCTTTTGGGGGTGTTGAACTTATTTTGTTGGAGAAAATTAAGTGAACCAAACAAGGAGAACTTGTTGATTCGTGATGCTGGTTAATAACATTGACTTCCTTCTTCTGGACTAAGAATCGTATTGCACTTCCCTTGTCCTTGAAGTATGGGATGGTCTGTAAAACATCAGGGAAATAAGCATGTGTAACACATGACTAGATGATTTAAGATCAATAACTGTCCTTCCATGTCCTCTTTTCACATATCACAGACTGCTGATGTTCACAGCAAGAGAAGTATCATTAGCTGCTTCTGAAGAGATGCAAGTTCCACGATGATATGTGGCATGATCAAGAATTCCATCTTTTTTATTTTATGATGTGGGGACTTTTAAGCCATTGTTGGTTAAGCAGCATAGACTATATGTTTTCCAGTCTCTAGACACTTATACATTCATTGACTTATTCCTGGCTCAGACATTGTGTCATTTCAATGAGAAAGTGTGGGTGTATATATATAAATATATGTATATGGAAATATATATTTTTATATATAAAGCCAATTCGCACATAGTCTCTGAC
>NW_025416534.1:0-1051 GCF_002201575.2 Neomonachus schauinslandi
TGACACTTTTTGTTGAACATCTTTTCATATGCTTGCTACCCATGAGTATATCTTCCCGGTAAGGTGTCTCCTCAGAGTCTTGCTCATTTTTGAAATGATTTGTTTTCTTATTGTTCCTTTTTAAAGGTTCTATGAGTATTCTTAACAAGTCCTTTATCACATATGTGTTTTGTCGATGTTTTCTTCCAGTCTGTTACCGGAGCTAGTTTCCTGATATAACAGTAGACATTAGGGCACAGATGTATTTTTCTGCTATGAGACATGACAAATGGCTGACTGTGCTGGATTTGGGGTAGAGAACTTGGGTGACTGGGGGATGAGGGGCTACCCTGAGACTTCTTTATTTTTGTATATTTGTGAGTATCTATTGAATTATTTTATAGGTGCATGAATAAGGTTTTCAAAAATAAATTACTTTAATATCTCTGTATCTGACAGATCATCCTCAGACCATGACCGAAGACTCAGGTTCTGATCTTCTACTTTAAGACCAATCATCTTTTCACTGAACTATTTTGCCTTTATATTTCAATTTCTGAAGCAGGTGGCCTAGATTGTATAGAGGAATTCTCACACTAAAATAGCTTTAAATGCCATGTAATGTAGAAAACCCATGTCTTAAAAGCATTAATATTGACAAGATAGTACTAAATGAAACAAAGAGCACACCCTAAAACGAAGGGAATAACCCTGCCTGGCCCCCCAGAGAGCAGGGTCTTGAGACATGGAACAAAGGCTCTGTGAGTCCCCTGCCCAGAGCGCAGACAGGCGGCCCAGCCCTTCCAGCTCTGAGCCCTGAGCTGCTGACTTTCCCACCATCTTCCCTTTTAAACTGAAATAAAGCATTTATATTCTGATTCTGATGTGTATTTATGATGTACAATATACGTGACATCATGTCTATTCACTGCAGAAAAATTATTAAATTGGAAAAGTGATAAATGACAAAGTAAAAAGGCTATAGTTCTCACACCTGAGCTGTTTTGTTGCATTTGCTTCTAGTCTCTTCTATATCCCCCTGCTGCTGGAAGTCTCTCTCTCTAAGGTGATG
>NW_025416535.1:0-1051 GCF_002201575.2 Neomonachus schauinslandi
TGGCTAGGTTTATTCCTAGTTATCTTGTGGTTTTTGGTGCAATTGTAAATTGGATCAATTCCATAATTTCTCTTTCTTCAGTCTCATTATTAGTATATAGAAATGAAAATGATTTTTTTGCATTGATTTTAAATCCCGCCACATTGCTGAATTCCTGTAGTGGTTCTAGCAATTTTGGGGTGGAGTCTTTGGGGTCTTCCACATAAGATATCATGTCATCTGCTAAGAGTGAGAGTTTGACTTCTTCTTTTCCAATTTGAATTCCTGTTATTTCTTTTTGTTTTCTGATTGCTGAGGCTTGGACTTCTAGTACTATGGTGAGCAACAGCAGTGAGAGTGGGCATCCCTGCCATGTTCCCGACTTTAGAGGTAAGGCTCTCAGTTTTTCCCCATTGAGAATAATATTTGCTGTGGGCTTTTGTCATATAGCTTTTGTGATATGGTGGCATGTTCCCTCTATCCTTACACTGTGGAGAGTTTTAATCAAGAAAGGATGCTGTATTTTTCAAATGCTTTTTCTGCATTACTTGAAAGGATCATATGGTTCTTATGTTTTCTTTTGTTAATGTGATATATCATGTTTCTTGATTTGCAAATGTTGAACCACCCTTGCAACCCAGGAATAAATCCCACTTGATCATGGTGAATAATCCTTTTAAGATCTTGTGGGATCCTATTGGCTAGTATGTTGATGAGTATTTTGGCATCCATGCTCGTGAGGGATATTAGTCTGTATTTCTCCTTGTTGTTGGGGTTTCTGCCTGGTTTTGGGATCAAGAGAATGCTGGCCTCATAGAGTAAGTTTGCAAGTTTTCCTTCCATTTCTATTTTTGGAATCATCTTTAGAAGAAGAGATATAAGTTCTTCTTTAAATGTTTGGTAGCATTCCCCTGGCAAGCCATCTAGCCCTGGACTCTTGTTTGTTGGGAGATTTTTAATTACTGCTTCAATTTCTTTGCTGCTTTTGGGTCTGTTCAGGTTTTCTCTTTCCTTCTGTTTTAGTTTTGGTAGTTTATATGTTTTTAGGAATGCATCCATTCCTTCCAGATTG
>NW_025416536.1:0-1050 GCF_002201575.2 Neomonachus schauinslandi
CAAGAAGGGTAAAGCTCTGAACATTAAGATTTATGAATGGCAGGAATACCTTGATTATTTTACCTAAATAGCCAATTTTTCAGATACTATTCATGGAATAAGAGGCTTCCTGTTTACTAATATGCAATGTTTTCTCTATTATGTATTACATGTTTACATAAGGTCATTTCATGATTTTCCACTCTGGTCACTTGGAGTGCTTGTTTTGCCAAAGCCAATCTATTTTTAATCATTGTGACTTGATAAACTTTATGGTAACTGATAGGGCAAATTATTACTTTTCCCTTTTTAAGCTCTTCATAAGAAGTCTTTTCCAGGTGAACATTAGAGTTCAGACTATAGGGGTACTTTTGATGTAGAATAAAAGTGGAACAAATCTTAAAGGAAAAAAAATCCTAAATTTGATTACATAAAAACATGAACTTCTTTACATGGAAAACATCAGAAACAAACCTGGGAGAAGTATTTGCACAATATGTAGCAGTATTTGGGTAGGAGTCAGGCAGATGCTTTGATCCTCAAGACCTCAGGTGATACCACCCCCTGAAACTCCCTAACCCTTACCAGCTGGCAAGCTGCGCAACTGCCATGGAATGCTCAAGAGAGGGAATGGATGTTCAAATCAGCCTCTTACTTGGAAGGATCTAAGAGTCAGTTTGAAAGAGAGAACAAGAATCTTAAGCACATTCAAATGTGTTCACAGAGCTGACTGGTAAACTGGATGGAAAGGAGAACATGGAGGGGTATGTCAGAAAGAAAGTGCTGGAGCCTAACAATCAGTACGAAGACTAGTTCCAAGAAAAGCATGAAGCTGGCCTTCCCACTGCCTGCCATAGAAACACCTCCACCCTTCAATCACCTATGCTGTCTGAGGAGGAGAGGCCAGGCCTGTGTTGTACCTGAGAAACTCATCTATCCTAGTGTGGAAAACCCTTTCCAAAGAGCTGGTTAAAAAATGTAGAGAAACCTACCTGCTGGTCAAGCACAGAAGAGTCCCCATGTTGGTTAGGGAATGTGGGGAATAGCATTGGGTTGTTTGTCAAGGACTCT
>NW_025416537.1:0-1050 GCF_002201575.2 Neomonachus schauinslandi
CAAGAAGGGTAAAGCTCTGAACATTAAGATTTATGAATGGCAGGAATACCTTGATTATTTTACCTAAATAGCCAATTTTTCAGATACTATTCATGGAATAAGAGGCTTCCTGTTTACTAATATGCAATGTTTTCTCTATTATGTATTACATGTTTACATAAGGTCATTTCATGATTTTCCACTCTGGTCACTTGGAGTGCTTGTTTTGCCAAAGCCAATCTATTTTTAATCATTGTGACTTGATAAACTTTATGGTAACTGATAGGGCAAATTATTACTTTTCCCTTTTTAAGCTCTTCATAAGAAGTCTTTTCCAGGTGAACATTAGAGTTCAGACTATAGGGGTACTTTTGATGTAGAATAAAAGTGGAACAAATCTTAAAGGAAAAAAAATCCTAAATTTGATTACATAAAAACATGAACTTCTTTACATGGAAAACATCAGAAACAAACCTGGGAGAAGTATTTGCACAATATGTAGCAGTATTTGGGTAGGAGTCAGGCAGATGCTTTGATCCTCAAGACCTCAGGTGATACCACCCCCTGAAACTCCCTAACCCTTACCAGCTGGCAAGCTGCGCAACTGCCATGGAATGCTCAAGAGAGGGAATGGATGTTCAAATCAGCCTCTTACTTGGAAGGATCTAAGAGTCAGTTTGAAAGAGAGAACAAGAATCTTAAGCACATTCAAATGTGTTCACAGAGCTGACTGGTAAACTGGATGGAAAGGAGAACATGGAGGGGTATGTCAGAAAGAAAGTGCTGGAGCCTAACAATCAGTACGAAGACTAGTTCCAAGAAAAGCATGAAGCTGGCCTTCCCACTGCCTGCCATAGAAACACCTCCACCCTTCAATCACCTATGCTGTCTGAGGAGGAGAGGCCAGGCCTGTGTTGTACCTGAGAAACTCATCTATCCTAGTGTGGAAAACCCTTTCCAAAGAGCTGGTTAAAAAATGTAGAGAAACCTACCTGCTGGTCAAGCACAGAAGAGTCCCCATGTTGGTTAGGGAATGTGGGGAATAGCATTGGGTTGTTTGTCAAGGACTCT
>NW_025416538.1:0-1050 GCF_002201575.2 Neomonachus schauinslandi
TCTCTAGAACACTAAACTGACTGGAAGCCCTTTAACTAAGGCGACCCCAGGACAAGTGAGTCACCAGTGCCCAGGGATACACTTCAGCTTAAAATCCTTCTGGCTTGTCACCTGGGTAGCCCTCATCTTTTTGAGAATTCTCCTCAAGAGAAAAGGATACCGGGCGCCTGGGTGGCTCAGTTGGTTAAGCGACTGCCTTCGGCTCAGGTCATGATCCTGGAGTCCCTGGATCGAGTCCCGCATCGGGCTCCCTGCTCAGCAGGGAGTCTGCTTGTCCCTCTGACCCTCCACCCTCTCATGTACTCTCTCTCTCAGTCTCTCTCAAATAAAAAAAATCTTAAAAAGAAAGAGAGAGAGAGGGAAAAGGATACCAAGCCAAAAAGCGGAGTCAAACCAAAAGTTTGGAGAGTTTGAAATAGAACCCACAGCAGGACATGAGGTGCGGGGACTGGAGGGGATTGTAGAAGAGACCCCAGGCCCTGAGTACAGAGGACTCATTGGCAAAGGTCCTCCAGATGAAGGAGAGGTGCTCCATCCTGGAAGAAGAGGTGGAGACCTTAGAAAAACAAGTCAAGTAGTGGGGTGAGAAGCAGGCTCAGGTCTATGAGGTGGAGAGATTTTTGGGGTACACAAATTGGAAATGCCACATCAAGGACTTGCTGGAAGTTTTGCCTCCCAGGCAACGTCATCCAAGTGGTGATGTCCCTGCACCCTCCCATCCAAGATGACATAAATGCGGAGCTTGGAAAAGTTTGGTCATCTCCAGGAGTGAGAGTTTTAATATTTTTCAGAGGGCTAAATAACTTAAAACCATTATTTCATATGAGTACAGGAAACAGCCCCTGGGTGACTGTGATGTACAGCCTGGGTTACCGTCACTACTGTGCCTTAGAAGTCATCACATTCTCCAGTTGGTGGGCAGGGACCTCCACAGCTCTGAGAAAGTGTCAGTGAATTATGCAGAGCTGACCCTGAGCACAACCTTCCGATCCCCATCAACACTTTCAGACATCCTGTTTTGTAGAAATCAAGGTCAGCTGCTGAGGTCAT
>NW_025416539.1:0-1050 GCF_002201575.2 Neomonachus schauinslandi
CAGGTTATCTAATTTGCTGGCATAGACGTGCTCATAATATGTTCTTATAATTGTTTGTATTTCTTTGGTGTTGGTTGTGATCTCTCCTCTTTCATTCATGATTTTGTTGATTTGGGTCATTTCTCTTTTCTTTTTGATAAGTCTGGCCAGGGGTTTATCAATCTTGTTAATTCTTTCAAAGAACCAGCTCCTCGTTTCGTTGATCTGTTCTACTGTTCTTTTAGTTTCTATTTCATTGATTTCTGCTCTGATCTTTATTATTTCTCTTCTCCTGCTGGGTTTAGGCTTTATTTGCTGTTCTTTCTCCAGCTTCTTGAGGTGTAGGGTTAGGTTGTGTACTTGAGATCTTTCCTGTTTCTTGAGAAAGGCTTGTATTGCTATATACTTTCCTCTTAGGACTGCCTTTGCTGCATCCCAAAGATTTTGAACAGTTGTGTTTTCATTTTCATTGGTTTCCATGAATTTTTTAAATTCTTCTTTAATTTCCTGGTTGACCCATTCGTTCTTCAGTAGGATGCTCTTTAGCCTCCACGTATTTGAGTACTTTCCGACTTTCCTCTTGTGATTGAGTTCTAGTTTCAAAGCATTGTGGTCTGAAAATAGGCAGGGAATGATCCCAGTCTTTTGGTACTGGTTGAGACCTGATTTATGACCTAGGATGTGATCGATTCTGGAGAATGTTTTATGAGCACTAGAGAAGAATGTGTATTCCCTTGCTTTGGGATGGAATGTTCTGAATATGTCTGTGAAGTCCATTTGGTCCAGTGTGTCATTGAAAGTCTTTATTTCCTTGTTGATCTTTTGCTTAGATGATCTGTCCATTTCGGTGAGGGGGGTGTTAAAGTCCCCCACTATTATTGTATTGTTGTGATTGTGTTTCTTTGTTTTTGTTATTAATTGCCGTATATAATTGGCTGCTCCCAGGTTAAGGGCATAGATATTTACAATTGTTAGATCTTCTTGTTGGATAGACCCTTTAGGTAGGATATAGTGTCTTTCCTCTTCTCTTATTACAGTCTTTGGTTTAAAATCTAATTTGTCTGATATAAG
>NW_025416540.1:0-1049 GCF_002201575.2 Neomonachus schauinslandi
TGGTCAACTCATCTTTGACAAAGCAGGAAAGAATGTCCAATGGAACAAAGACAGTCTCTTCAACAAATGGTGTTGGGAAAATTGGATAGCCACATGCAGAAGAATGAAACTGGACCATTTCCTTACACCACACACAAAAATAGACTCCAAATGGTTGAAAGACCTCAATGTGAGACAGGAGTCCATCAAAATCCTAAAGGAGAACACAGGCAGCAACCTCTTTGACCTCAGCCGAAGCAACTTCTTCCTAGAAACATCGCCAAAGGCAAGGGAGGCAAGGGCAAAAATGAACTATTGGGACTTCATCAAGATAAAAAGCTTTTGCAAAGCAAAGGAAACAGTCAACAAAACCAAAAGACAACCAACAGAATGGGAGAAGATATTTGCAAATGACATATCAGATAAAGGGCTAGTATCCAAAATCTATAAAGAACTCATCAAACTCAACACCCAAAGAACAAAGAATCCAATCAAGAAATGGGCAGAAGACATGAAAAGACATTTTTCCAAAGAAGACATCCAAATGGCCAACAGACACATGAAAAAGTGCTCAGTATCACTCGGCATCAGGGAAATCCAAATCAAAACCTCAATGAGATACCACCTCACACCTGTCAGAATGGCTAAAATTAACAAGTCAGGAAATGACAGATGTTGGCGGGGATGCGGAGAAAGGGGAACCCTCCTACACTGTTGGTGGGAATGCAAGCTGGTGCAGCCACTCTGGAAAACTGTATGGAGGTTCCTCCAAAAGTTGAAAATAGAGCTACCATATGATCCAGCAATTGCACTACTGGGTATTTACCCCAAAGATACAAAAGTAGGGATCCGAAGGGGTACGTGCACCCTGATGTTTATAGCAGCAATGTCCACAATAGCCAAACTGTGGAAAGAGCCAAGATGTCCATCAACAGATGAATGGATAAAGAAGATCTGGTATATATATACAATGGAATATTATGCAGCCATCAAAAGGAACGAGATCTTGCCATTTGCAACGACGTGGATGGAACTGGAGGGTATTATGTTGAGTGAAATAAGTCAAACAG
>NW_025416541.1:0-1049 GCF_002201575.2 Neomonachus schauinslandi
CTTCGGTTGCCCCAAGATCTCTCCCTGAAGCCTGGGTTCGAATCTCTGTAAAGTGGGGTGATTATGGCCCCCTCTGCGGGAAGCTCTGTGAGGGATCCCTGAGTCAGGACCTGTAGGATGTCTAGAACAGAGCCTGGCACATGCTAATGGTTCGTCAAACTTCACAGATGACTGTTGTTTTATTCCCCCAAGCCAAGACTGTGTAAGCAAGATGATACCTAGAGCAAGTCCCTACACCCCCTTTAATTCCTCAGAGGGGTCTCCCCAGTGCTCCATGACCAGACCTGGGGATTCTGACTCGACTTTGTAAGCCATCAACCTCTCTATGCCTCAGTTTGTTCATCTGCAAAATGGGTATACCTTTGGGCTTAGTGGGCCTAGCGCCCGTAAGCACTTAACAAAGCCCGCAGCAGCCTGGTTCAGATGGGTCAGCCTTCTGCTCTGAGGACCTCCCTGACCCAGTGTGCACATGCGCACAAGCATGTATGTGTGTGCACATGAGTGGGGAGCGGGGAAGATCTGGGAGATGTTCAGACACAATGAGGTTCAGAGGAGATGCTCAGACACAAGGATGAGGTGAGGAGGAGCCACCAAGCCCAGGCCTAGGAGCTCGTGTGCCAGGGATTAGAGGTAGGAAGCCCCTCTGCACCCCGCCCTTACAACACCACCTTCACCAGCAGCCCTGGCTTCCGGTCCCACTCAGCTTCGCAGAGGCTGCACTCAGACGCCCCATTGGTTCAGTGCTCTGCCATCACCATTTTGAAATTCTTAATAATTGTTAAACAAGGGGCCCAGCAAATTATGCAGCTCATCCTCCATTTTGCTCCCAAGGGATTACACAGGTGGGTAGAGCTGCCCAGGGCTGTGGCTTAAGCAGGGAGGGTGATTCAAGAAACAGAGAGGTGCTGCCTTGGGAAAAGGGGGGGGGGGCAAGGCAGAGAGATCATGGAAGGGCAGAAGATGCAGGAGGTTCGCCTCCCTGCTCCCCAGAAGAATGCCAGGCAGAGCAGCTGTGCCCTTCTGATGGGTAGGCCTGAGAGAGGGCACGG
>NW_025416542.1:0-1048 GCF_002201575.2 Neomonachus schauinslandi
ATCCCTGCCGCGTTCCTGACCTTAGGGGGAAAGCTCTCAGTTTTTCCCCATTGAGAATGATATTCGCTGTAGGTTTTTCATAGATGGCTTTTATGATATTGAGGTATGTACCCTCTATGCCTATACTCTGAAGAGTTTTGATCAAGAAAGGATGCTGTACTTTGTCAAATGCTTTTTCTGCATCTATTGAGAGGATCATATGATTCTTGTTCTTTCTTTTGTTAATGTATTGTATCACATTGATTGATTTGCGGATGTTGAACCAACCTTGCAGCCCAGGGATAAATCCCACTTGGTCATGGTGAATAATCCTTTTAATGTACTGTTGGATCCTATTGGCTAGTATTTTGGTGAGAATTTTTGCATCCATGTTCATCAGGGATATTGGTCTGTAATTCTCCTTTTTGATGGGGTCTTTGTCTGGTTTTGGGATCAAGGTAATGCTGGCCTCATAAAATGAGTTGGGAAGTTTTCCTTCCATTTCTATTTTTTGGAACAGTTTCAGAAGAATAGGTATTAATTCTTCTTGAAATGTTTGGTAGAATTCCCCTGGGAAGCCATCTGGCCCTGGGCTTTTGTTTTTTGGGAGATTTTTGATGACTGCTTCAATTTCCTTAGTGGTTATAGGTCTGTTCAGGTTTTCTATTTCATCCTGGTTCAGTTTTGGTAGTTGGTACATCTCTAGAAATGCATCCATTTCTTCCAGGTTATTTAATTTGCTGGCATAGAGTTGCTCATAATATGTTCTTATAATTGTTTGTATTTCTTTGGTGTTGGTTGTGATCTCTCCTCTTTCATTCATGATTTTGTTGATGTGGGTCATTTCTCTTCTCTTTTTGATAAGTCTGGCCAGGGGTTTATCAATCTTGTTAGTTCTTTCAAAGAACCAGCTCCTAGTTTCGTTGATCTGTTCTACTGTTCTTTTAGTTTCTATTTCATTGATTTCTGCTCTGATCTTGATTATTTCTCTTCTCCTGCTGGGTTTAGGCTTTATTTGCTGTTCTTTCTCCAGCTCCTTTAGGTGTAGGGTTAGGTTGTATACTTGAGA
>NW_025416543.1:0-1048 GCF_002201575.2 Neomonachus schauinslandi
ATCTTGTGGTTTTTGGTGCAATTGTAAATTGGATCAATTCCATAATTCTCTTTCTTCAGTCTCATTATTAGTATATAGAAATGAAAATGATTTCTTTGCATTGATTTTAAATCCTGCTACATTGCTGAATTCCTGTATGGGTTCTAGCAATTTTGGGGTGGAGTCTTTGGGGTCTTCCACATAAAATATCATGTCATCTGCTAGGAGTGAGAGTTTGACTTCTTCTTTTCCAATTTGAATTCCTGTTATTTCTTTTTGTTTTCTGATTGCTGTGGCTTGGACTTCTAGTACTATGGTGAGCAACAGCGGTGAGAGTGGGCATCCCTGCCATGTTCCCGAATTTAGAGGTAAGGCTCTCAGTTTTTCCCCATTGAGAGTAATATTTGCTGTGAGCTTTTGGCATATAGCTTTTTTGATATGGTGGCATGTTCCCTCTATCCCTACCCTGTGGAGAGTTTTAATCAAGAAAGGATGCTGTATTTTTCAAATGCTTTTTCTGCATTCCTTGAAAGGATCATATGGTTCTTATGTTTTCTTTTGTTAATGTGATATGTCATGTTTCTTGATTTGCAAATGTTGAACCACCCTTGCAACCCAGGAATAAATCCCACTTGATCATGGTGAATAATCCTTTTAAGATCTTGTTGGATCCTATTGGCTACTATCTTGATGAGTATTTTGGCATCCATGCTCGTGAGGGATATTAGTCTGTATTTCTCCTTGTTGTTTGGGTTTCTGCCTGGTTTGGGGATCAAGATAATGCTGGCCTCATAGAGTAAGTTTGCAAGTTTTCCTTCCATTTCTATATTTGGAATCATCTTCAGAAGAAGAGATATAAGTTCTTCTTTAAATGTTTGGTAGAATTCCCCTGGCAAGCCATCTAGCCCTGGACTCTTGTTTGTTGGGAGATTTTTAATTACAGCTTCAATTTCTTTGCTGCTTTTGGGTCTGTTCAGGTTTTCTCTTTCCTTCTGTTTTAGTTTTGGTAGTTTATATGTTTTTAGGAATGCATCCATTCCTTCCAGATTGCCTAATTTGTTGGCATATA
>NW_025416544.1:0-1048 GCF_002201575.2 Neomonachus schauinslandi
TGACTGCAGATCAAGAGGTCCCCGGTTCAAATCCGGGTGCCCCCTGCCCTATTGGTTTTCCTATTCACAGCTGTTGCCCATATTCCAATTTCCTTTCATCCATGCTAATTATGATCCTTCCTGAAATCGGAAGCCACTGGTCAGCCCTTGCACAATGGCAATCTGGGCGGATTGCCCCTTGCATGTTTGCCTATACTAATGCTCTGGGTATCCCTCCTTCTCTTGGAATCTAGCTTTTTCCCCTTTCTGCATATATCTAATTTATTCCACTCTATTGGGTCTTCAAAGAGAAGGCAGGGACGCATGCTGGGAATTCTGCTGGGCTTTTCCAGGGCAGACCAGAGTAGATATAACAGACTTCCCAGGATCAGACAGTAAATGGTAACCTTAAATCATCACCCTCACCCCTCCTTCCTGGCAAAAACAGTTTGGCACAGTGGAGTCCTGGTGAGACCTATGGAGACAAATCATAGCATCTAGGTTCTCTCCATGTGGGATATACATTTCCCTCTGGGGATCTGGTTTTTCCCACACCAGAGCTCACTCACGTACTTGCTTCAAACTTCTGGGGTCTAAAGCCTGGCTTAGCTACTCTGACAAGGGAGACAGACAGTGTTGCTCCCCCAACTATTGGAGCTCTGCAACACTGTCTGAATTAGAGTCCATTTCTGTCTTCACTGAAGGGAGAAATGCGAAGGGCTGGGATCCCCGATTGGGGGGGGGGTAGTTTTGGAGACAGTTGGCCAGGTCCTGGGCTAAATCAAAAAGGCAATGGGAGATGGACTGGGGGTTCTTCAGGTGGCTTCTCTCTTCTTTTCCTCGCCAATGACCCACCAGGGACTGAGGCCTGGGAAGCCGCAGGGCTGAGGGAGGATGTCTCACCATGAACCAGGTCTGGCAATTTCCAGAAAGTCAGTCCTGAAAGAGGGCCATGACTTCCTTTTGTAGAACTGAGTGTTACCAAACAGATGAAAGGTATTAATTATGCAGCATGTATAGGCTGGGGGTATAGCTCAGGGGTAGAGCATTTGACTGCAGATCAAGAGGT
>NW_025416545.1:0-1048 GCF_002201575.2 Neomonachus schauinslandi
TGACTGCAGATCAAGAGGTCCCCGGTTCAAATCCGGGTGCCCCCTGCCCTATTGGTTTTCCTATTCACAGCTGTTGCCCATATTCCAATTTCCTTTCATCCATGCTAATTATGATCCTTCCTGAAATCGGAAGCCACTGGTCAGCCCTTGCACAATGGCAATCTGGGCGGATTGCCCCTTGCATGTTTGCCTATACTAATGCTCTGGGTATCCCTCCTTCTCTTGGAATCTAGCTTTTTCCCCTTTCTGCATATATCTAATTTATTCCACTCTATTGGGTCTTCAAAGAGAAGGCAGGGACGCATGCTGGGAATTCTGCTGGGCTTTTCCAGGGCAGACCAGAGTAGATATAACAGACTTCCCAGGATCAGACAGTAAATGGTAACCTTAAATCATCACCCTCACCCCTCCTTCCTGGCAAAAACAGTTTGGCACAGTGGAGTCCTGGTGAGACCTATGGAGACAAATCATAGCATCTAGGTTCTCTCCATGTGGGATATACATTTCCCTCTGGGGATCTGGTTTTTCCCACACCAGAGCTCACTCACGTACTTGCTTCAAACTTCTGGGGTCTAAAGCCTGGCTTAGCTACTCTGACAAGGGAGACAGACAGTGTTGCTCCCCCAACTATTGGAGCTCTGCAACACTGTCTGAATTAGAGTCCATTTCTGTCTTCACTGAAGGGAGAAATGCGAAGGGCTGGGATCCCCGATTGGGGGGGGGGTAGTTTTGGAGACAGTTGGCCAGGTCCTGGGCTAAATCAAAAAGGCAATGGGAGATGGACTGGGGGTTCTTCAGGTGGCTTCTCTCTTCTTTTCCTCGCCAATGACCCACCAGGGACTGAGGCCTGGGAAGCCGCAGGGCTGAGGGAGGATGTCTCACCATGAACCAGGTCTGGCAATTTCCAGAAAGTCAGTCCTGAAAGAGGGCCATGACTTCCTTTTGTAGAACTGAGTGTTACCAAACAGATGAAAGGTATTAATTATGCAGCATGTATAGGCTGGGGGTATAGCTCAGGGGTAGAGCATTTGACTGCAGATCAAGAGGT
>NW_025416546.1:0-1047 GCF_002201575.2 Neomonachus schauinslandi
ATCTCTTTGCTGACTCTAAATAAATATATTATTTATTGCTCATTGACTATCCACTCAATTGCTATATCTCACACTCATTTCTTCACCACTTTTTATTCTGTTATATCTCCTGAGTAGATAGCCCAGAGATTTTAAAGGAACCAAAAGAGATAAATAAATGGCAATTTGCAGAGATTCTAAGTGAATTTTACCAGTGACATTCTGTCAAATGGAGTTCTTATACCTCTCACTGTAATTCAGTGAGGACTGGCTCTTAGAGATGCTAAACAGCTTTAGACAGTCTGACACTTAACAGCAACCAAAGCACTGGGGACAGCCATTCTGACCAAAAGACCGTGTTTTGCCCTTAGAAACAATATTCTGTATATAGCCTGTCATCATTAAACTTTATGTTCAAAAAAACATAAATATAAGAGCATATGCAAGCTTTTATAAAACAGCAGTGAAAGTCTACATTGATATTTTACTCTTTAAAATGCTTTAGATTTATAAATCAAGATCAAATTCATGGGGCTAAACCAATGAATATTGGAAAACCCTTTACTTTTTTTCTTATTTATTTATTTTATTTATTTATTACGGAAGTATAGTTGACATACAATGCTGTATTAGTTTCAGGTGTACATATAGGGACTCAGCAAGTCTATGTATTACTCAATGTTCACCATGATAAGAATAGTAACCATTTGTTACTGAAAATGTCCATACAACAATATTATTGACTATATTTCCTAGGCTGTACTTTTCATCTCCATGACTTATTTATTTTATACCTGGTAGCTTGTACCTCTCAATCCCCTTCACCCACCCTATTTCACCCACCCCCACTTAGCTCCCTTCTGGCAACCACCAGTTTGTTTTCTGTATTTAAGAGTCAGTTTGTTTTTTGTTTGTTTTTATTTTTTAAATTCCATATATAAGTGAAATTATATGGTATTTTTCGTTCTCGGTCTTAACTTTTTTCATATAATACCCTCTAGCTCCATCCATGTTATCACAAATGGCAAAATGTCATTCTTTTTTATGGTTGAGTAATATTCCAGTGTG
>NW_025416547.1:0-1047 GCF_002201575.2 Neomonachus schauinslandi
AGAAGAAAACATAGGTAGAATTCTCCTTGACATTGGTCCTAGAGATGTTATTTTGGATATGATTTCAAACACATGGGAAACAAAATAAAATATAAACATATGGGGCTGCATCAAACTAAGAAGTTTTCCTGCACAGCAAAAGAAAGCATTAACAAAATGGAAAGCAACATAAGGAATGGAAGGAGATAGTCTCAAAAATATATCTGATGAGGGGTTAATATTCAATGTGTACAAAGAACTCATGCAAATTATTAACAAAACAATCTGATTTAAAAATGGTCAATAGAGAGGCACCTGGGTGGCTCAGTTGGTTAAGCATCTACCTTTGGTTCAGGCATAATCTCGGGTTCCTGGGATTGAACCCTGTGCTGGGCTCCCCATTCAGCGGGGAGTCTGCTTGTCCTCCTTCTGCCCTTCCCTCCCTTGTGTGCATGACAAATGTAATAAAATTTCTATTATAGGAGTCCCAGAAGAAGAGGAGAGAGAAAGGGGGGCAGAACATTCATCTGAAGAAATAATAGCTGAAAACTTCCTTAAAGTGGGAAAGGATACAGACATCTAGATTCAGGAGGCAGAGAGAACTCCCAACAAAATCAACAAAACATATTGTAATCAAGACATATTGTGAATAAATTTGCAAAACATAGCAATTAAAAAAATCTTAAAAGCAGCAAGACAAAAGAGGTCATTAACTTACAAAGGAAGACCCATAACCCTAGCTGCAGATTTTTCAACAGAACCATGGCAAGCCAAAAGGAAGTGGTATGATATATTCAAAGTACTGAGTGGGAAAAATCTGCAGCGAAGAATACTGTACACAGGAAGACAGTCATTCAGACTAGAAAGACAAAGAGTTTCCAAGACAAACAAAAACTAAAGAAGTACCTGACAACTAAACCAGCCCTTCAAGAAATAGTAAAGGGGACTCTGAGTGGACAGGAGAGACCAAAAGTGTCAAAGACAATAATAGATCAGAGAAAACCTCCAGAAAAAAAAAAATTACAAAAGAAGTAATGAAATGGCTATAAATACATATCAATAATGACT
>NW_025416548.1:0-1047 GCF_002201575.2 Neomonachus schauinslandi
GCAGCCTCCATAATGAATTGACCTGAATGATGAGGGCACACAAACAGTATGATATGCATTATTCCTGTCAATAAAATGTCCCCATGTGCTGTGGTCTTTGTACAGAATGTACTGCAGCCTTTCTTCCAGCGAGCTCTATTTAATCTCCTTCCTTTTTACTATTCATATTATAAGTGTGTAATAGAATTCAGAAAATTATATGATAGCTCTTCTGCATCTGTATTGTCTTGTGTTGCATATTTAAATCCTTGGCTTTCTGCTTAGAAATACGGAATTCCCCATCTTTCAGGGCACTTTTGCCAGAGAGAGGATGCTAGAGAGGGAAAATTTGGAGTCCAAAGTGGCAAACAAGAGACTGCTTCAGATCACTTCAGAACTCGAAGAACCAATCCGACTCAATCTAAAGGAAAATTCAGTATTAGGTAACCTTTTACAGTCATTTTTGAGAAAACCCTATGCATTGGGCACTTCATAAAATCCATAGCGGTGTTTGTCTTCACCAAACATACGTTTGCTTGGTTATTTACATGTATAAGATCAGTTGGATTTACATGTATAAGATCGGTTTGATTTTTATTGAAGATGGCATTCCTTGCTTGGGAAAGAGGGTTTATTTGTGGTTATATTTTTGAGCCATGCCATTCTAACTCAGGGTGTTTGTTTTCTCCCCAAGACAAACATTGACCTTTGAAAAATGTACTAAGATTTCACCTAGAAATATAAATGGACAGAGACTTTTGCTGATTTCTGTTTCATATGCTTGCTTGATTATCTAAAATTTATAACCTTTAAATACTTAAGCACATAGACTGGGGTATCCTTTATGGAGGAACAGAGTTAGCCCTTCAGAAAAATATGGCACTACTTACTACGGAACTATCTTCAATTTTGGATACAAATTTAAAGCACAAATCTTCATGTGTATGCCTCATACTCCCCTTTTTTACATACCTTAAACGTTGGCAAAAGGTGCATTTAAATCACCAAAGTTAGACTGCTTTAAAGTCTTTTTTCACTTACTGTTATCTTTGTATTTCTGTTACCTAC
>NW_025416549.1:0-1047 GCF_002201575.2 Neomonachus schauinslandi
CAACGAAACTAGGAGCTGGTTCTTTGAAAGAATTAACAAGATTGATAAACCCCTGGCCAGACTTATCAAAAGGAAAAGAGAAATGACCCAAATCAACAAAATCATGAATGAAAGAGGAGAGATCACAACCAACACCAAAGAAATACAAACAATTATAAGAACATATTATGAGCAACTCTATGCCAGCAAATTAAATAACCTGGAAGAAATGGATGCATTCCTAGAGACGTACCAACTACCAAAACTGAACCAGGATGAAATAGAAAACCTGAACAGACCTATAACCACTAAGGAAATTGAAGCAGTCATCAAAAATCTCCCAACAAACAAAAGCCCAGGGCCAGATGGCTTCCCAGGGGAATTCTACCAAACATTTCAAGAAGAATTAATACCTATTCTTCTGAAACTGTTCCAAAAAATAGAAATGGAAGGAAAACTCCCAAACTCATTTTATGAGTCCAGCATTACCTTGATCCCAAAACCAGACAAAGACCCCATCAAAAAGGAGAATTACAGACCAATATCCCTGATGAACATGGATGCAAAAATTCTCACCAAAATACTAGCCAATAGGATCCAACAGTACATTAAAAGGATTATTCACCATGACCAAGTGGGATTTATCCCTGGGCTGCAAGGTTGGTTCAACATCCGCAAATCAATCAACGTGATACAATACATTAACAAAAGAAAGAACAAGAATCATATGATCCTCTCAATAGATTCAGAAAAAGCATTTGACAAAGTACAGCATCCTTTCTTGATCAAAACTCTTCAGAGTATAGGCATAGAGGGTACATACCTCAATATCATAAAAGCCATCTATGAAAAACCTACAGCGAATATCATTCTCAATGGGGAAAAACTGAGAGCTTTCCCCCTAAGGTCAGGAATGAGGCAGGGATGTCCACTATCACCACTGCTATTCAACATAGTATTGGAAGTCCTAGCCACAGCAATCAGACAACAAAAAGAAATCAAAGGCATCCAAATTGGCAAGGAAGAAGTCAAACTCTCACTCTTTGCAGATGATATGATACTTTATGT
>NW_025416550.1:0-1047 GCF_002201575.2 Neomonachus schauinslandi
GCAGCCTCCATAATGAATTGACCTGAATGATGAGGGCACACAAACAGTATGATATGCATTATTCCTGTCAATAAAATGTCCCCATGTGCTGTGGTCTTTGTACAGAATGTACTGCAGCCTTTCTTCCAGCGAGCTCTATTTAATCTCCTTCCTTTTTACTATTCATATTATAAGTGTGTAATAGAATTCAGAAAATTATATGATAGCTCTTCTGCATCTGTATTGTCTTGTGTTGCATATTTAAATCCTTGGCTTTCTGCTTAGAAATACGGAATTCCCCATCTTTCAGGGCACTTTTGCCAGAGAGAGGATGCTAGAGAGGGAAAATTTGGAGTCCAAAGTGGCAAACAAGAGACTGCTTCAGATCACTTCAGAACTCGAAGAACCAATCCGACTCAATCTAAAGGAAAATTCAGTATTAGGTAACCTTTTACAGTCATTTTTGAGAAAACCCTATGCATTGGGCACTTCATAAAATCCATAGCGGTGTTTGTCTTCACCAAACATACGTTTGCTTGGTTATTTACATGTATAAGATCAGTTGGATTTACATGTATAAGATCGGTTTGATTTTTATTGAAGATGGCATTCCTTGCTTGGGAAAGAGGGTTTATTTGTGGTTATATTTTTGAGCCATGCCATTCTAACTCAGGGTGTTTGTTTTCTCCCCAAGACAAACATTGACCTTTGAAAAATGTACTAAGATTTCACCTAGAAATATAAATGGACAGAGACTTTTGCTGATTTCTGTTTCATATGCTTGCTTGATTATCTAAAATTTATAACCTTTAAATACTTAAGCACATAGACTGGGGTATCCTTTATGGAGGAACAGAGTTAGCCCTTCAGAAAAATATGGCACTACTTACTACGGAACTATCTTCAATTTTGGATACAAATTTAAAGCACAAATCTTCATGTGTATGCCTCATACTCCCCTTTTTTACATACCTTAAACGTTGGCAAAAGGTGCATTTAAATCACCAAAGTTAGACTGCTTTAAAGTCTTTTTTCACTTACTGTTATCTTTGTATTTCTGTTACCTAC
>NW_025416551.1:0-1047 GCF_002201575.2 Neomonachus schauinslandi
TGACCAAGTGGGATTTATCCCTGGGCTGCAAGGTTGGTTCAACATCCGCAAATCAATCAATGTGATACAATACATTAACAAAAGAAAGAACAAGAATCATATGATCCTCTCAATAGATGCAGAAAAAGCATTTGACAAAGTACAGCATCCTTTCTTGATCAAAACTCTTCAGAGTATAGGCATAGAGGGTACATACCTCAATATCATAAAAGCCATCTATGAAAAACCTACAGCGAATATCATTCTCAATGGGGAAAAACTGAGAGCTTTCCCCCTAAGGTCAGGAACGCGGCAGGGATGTCCACTATCACCACTGCTATTCAACATAGTATTGGAAGTCCTAGCCACAGCAATCAGACAACAAAAAGAAATCAAAGGCATCCAAATTGGCAAGGAAGAAGTCAAACTCTCACTCTTTGCAGATGATATGATACTTTATGTGGAAAACCCAAAAGACTCCACCCCAAAACTGCTAGAACTCATACAGGAATTCAGTCAAGTGGCAGGATATAAAATCAATGCACAGAAATCAGTGGCATTCCTATACACCAACAACAAGACAGAAGAAAGAGAAATTAAGGAGTCGATCCCATTTACAATTGCACCCAAAACCATAAGATACCTAGGAATAAATCTAACCAAAGAGACAAAGGATCTGTACTCAGAAAACTATAAAATACTCATGAAAGAAATTGAGGAAGACACAAAGAAATGGAAAAACATTCCATGCTCATGGATTGGAAGAACAAATATTGTGAAGATGTCAATGCTACCTAGAGCAATCTACACATTCAATGCAATCCCCATCAAAATACCATCCACTTTTTTCAAAGAAATGGAACAAATAATCCTAAAATTTGTATGGAACCAGAAAAGACCCCGCATAGCCAGAGGAATGTTGAAAAAGAAAAGCAAAGCCGGCGGCATCACAATTCCGGACTTCCAGCTCTATTACAAAGCTGTCATCATCAAGACAGCATGGTACTGGCACAAAAACAGACACATAGATCAATGGAACAGAATAGAGAGCCCAGAAATGGACCCTCA
>NW_025416552.1:0-1046 GCF_002201575.2 Neomonachus schauinslandi
GGCTCATGGTGGGAGATGGAGCACCTGCGGTGTGGATGTGGATGCCGGACCGTGCTCCGGGCCCTCCCTTCCCCAGTAGTTTCGATTCCTCCAAAGTTTCTATTTCCTGCTTTTTCCAAAGGGGTGAACTGGCTAGGTACCAAGAGGGTGGACCAGTGACTGAGCATCAGGTTACACCAGGGCAGCGGGGAGGAGCCAGAGTTGTTTGTTGGGGAGCTTCCTGTCCCAGTCACTCAAATCAGGCCTGGATACCTACACAACTTCGCTATTTAGGGGTGTGGGTGGGCCCTGGGGTCTTTAGCCTGGGACTCTCCCCACTGTTTTACCTGTTTTCTACAGTCTCAGCTTATTAATAACCAATGTTGTAGTTGACCCGCCCTGGTGGTTCTTATTCTAAGGAGCCCTTCAGCTACAGCTACCAGCAAACTTGAAAAACTTTTAAAATAAGAGACCTGGAAACTCCACAGCACAGCTGTAGCCACAAAACAGGTTCTGAGGTGGGGTTTGGGGTGGGGGGGGTGGAAGGGAGGGAGACAGGGAGACAGGGAGGGGGAGAGAGAGAGAGAGAGAGAGGGAAAGGGAGGAAGCTGGACCAAAGGAACACCTGACACTCTGCAGGGAGCTCAAACCACAACAGCCAGAAATCTGGTCCCAAATAGTTATCAAAATCAAACAAGATCTTTCCTAGGTGGCCAGGCACTTTATCTTGTCGTTAGGCTGGCCACGTGCTTATTTGAGATAGCTGTCTCCGAAATGGGTGCGAGGGTCTGATTAGGTCTGGCACTTGCATTACAAGGGAGGGAGGGAGGGAAGGGAGGAAGCAGGGGAGGGAAGGAGAAGAGGGAGGGAGAGAGGGAAGGAGGGAGGGAGGGAGGCACGAAGCACAAAGAGCTGCTGACTTCAAGGGGAGCCTCCAGGACTGACCTGGCCCCACTGCTGGAATCCAGGCAAGCCCAGGTGCCCCAAAGAGCAAGGCGCCCCTGGATAAGGGGCTCCCAACCTGACACCCGCCTGTGGCCGCCTGGACTTCTCCAGCCTCTCCGGGG
>NW_025416553.1:0-1046 GCF_002201575.2 Neomonachus schauinslandi
CCCAGAACTTTTTTTCATTAATTATATCATTTGACTCTTAGTTTGTCGCAATTTTTATCGATAAAAATATTTTGTGTTTAACTTTATCATTATAAATAATTGTAATTTTTATAAGTTCTGCTTCATTTCTGTTTGAATAAAAACAGCAGAATTGGGACGCATGGGTGGCTCAGTTGGTTAAGCGTCTGCCTACGGCTCGGGTCTCATCCAGGGTCCTGGGATCGAGCCCCGCATCAGGCTCCTTGCTCAGCGGGAAGCCTGCTTCTCCCTCTGCCTGACGCTCCTCCTGCTTGTGCTCTCTCTCTCTCTCTCGCTCTCTCTGACAAATAAATAAAATCTTTAAAAAATCATTAATTAAAACAGGAGAATTTTCCAAAATTTGAAAAAGGGCTTTCTTAATTTTGTATTCATATCCACGCTTTAGTACCTAACATTCCCACCACCCCCATCTGACCAGCAGATACAAAGAAATAAAGACAAAGACACAAAATTTGTCCTCGTCTGTCGTGACCACCTGGATTTTGCAAAAACAGCCAGATTTAAAGGATGTGACATTGTGGTGCTCCAGGAACAAAGAGAAGTTTTCCTCTTCCTGCACTGAGCTATTTTTTCCCCAACTGCCTTTTACAATTCTTTTTTCATTTGGATCCTAGGGTTATCAAAAAAGTGGCAGTGTTCATTAAAATATATGAACCAAAGGTCACCACAACACAAAAAGAACAGAGTGAAACTGATATTAGTGTAGAATTTTGGGAAATGAGTAATGCTCCCCAAATTCCACATTCATGGTTATCATAAACTTTTATAGCTAGAGGGTATAAAAGTAATTATCAACTTTAATCCCATTTTCCACTGATAAATGGGAGTGAAACCAAAAAAAGATAAATGATTTGTCCAAAGTTCCTAAAGTGGCATTACCTAGCATCTTATGGCACCAAAAGAGATGATACAATTCTTTAATGCTGAATCAGCTAAGTGATCAAATTCATTAATCAGATACATTAAAAGTATGACACTGGCACAGTAATTTAATATCTTAATTGGGG
>NW_025416554.1:0-1046 GCF_002201575.2 Neomonachus schauinslandi
ATTTTATCATCAGAATTTTACATTATGCTTAGCAATAATCATATTCAGCAATATTTTTAGAATGATCAGAGGTTGTAAAATAGGTAAAGTATTTCAAAAATGCAAATACATGGTGATAAATATATGCAGTTCTATTAAAGTAAAATATTTAAGGGCACCTGGGTGGTTCAGTCAGTGAAGTGTCTGACTCTTAATTTTGGCTCCGGTCATGATCTCGGGGCCCTGAGATAGAGCCTTGTGTTGGGCTCCATGCCCAGCATGGATTCTCTCCCTCTCCCTCTGCCTCTCTCTGAAAAAGAAAAAATGAAAATAATAAAATTAAAAATTAAATTAAATTAAGATTTTGTAAGTTGTATAACCCCACAACAGTGATGGTTATTAAAAACATTATTTGGTGGGCTCCCGGGTACCTCAGTTGTTAAGCATCTGCCTTTAGCTCAGTTCATGATCCCAGGGTCCTGGGATCAAGCCCCTCATTGGGCTCCCTGCTCAGCGGGAAGCCTGCTTCCCCTCTCACACTCCCCCTGCTTGTGTTCCCTTCCTGTGTATCTCTCTGTCAAATAAATAAATAAAATCTTTAAAAAAATAAAAATTAAAATAAATAAAATAATTATTTTTTATTTTTATTTTTTAAATTTTATTTATTTATTTTCTTATTAGAGAGAGAGAGTGCACAAGCAGAGGGAGCAGCAGAGAGGGAGAAGCAGGCTCCCCACTGAGCAGGGAGCTAAATGCAGGGCACCAGCCAGGACCCTGGGATCATGACCTGAGCCAAAGGCAGATGCTTCATCAATTGAGCCATCCAGGCACCCGAACAATTTTATTTTTTAAAACATTATTTCATTGTTTTCTGATAATGTTAAGGATTAATCATATGTTTTATATCCAGTGATTTCAGTTATATTTCTCTAATTTTCATCTCTTGAAATGAGTTACTTAATACATTTAAATAAAAGCTACCATTTTTTTTAAATGAAAGTTTAACTCAAAATTCCAAGCAAAATTGGAGGGCAACAATGCAAAAATATTTGTGGATGATGAAAAGA
>NW_025416555.1:0-1046 GCF_002201575.2 Neomonachus schauinslandi
AGAGTGTGAAGGTGTGTGTGTGAGGGTATGTGAGAGTGAGAATGTGAGACTGTGAGTGTGAAAGAATGTGAAGGTATGAGTGTGTGTGAGGGTATGTGAGAGTGAATGTGAGAGAGTGAGTGTGTGTGAAAGAGCGTGAAGGTGTAAGTGTGTGTGTGAAGGTATTTGAAAGTGTATGTGAGAGTGTGCGTGTGTGTGAGAGTGTAGAGGTGTGTGTGTGTGTGAGAGAGAATGTATGTGAGAATGTAAGAGAGTATGAGTGTGTGTGAAAGAGTGTGAAGATGTGTGTGAGGGTATGTCAGTGTGAAAGAGTGTGACTGTGAGAGTGTGAGAGTATGAGAGCATGTGTGAGAATGTGAGAGTATGAATGTGTGTGAGAGTGTGAAAGTGTGAGTGTGTGTGAGGGTATGAGAGTGTGAGTGTGAAGGTGTGTGTGTGAGAGTGTGAGTGTGAAAGAATGTGAAGGTATGAGTGTGTGTGAGGGTATGTGAGAGTGAATGTATGAGAGAGTGTGATTATGTGGGAAACAGCATGAGAGTATGTGTGTGTGAGAGAGAATGTAAGTGTGTGTGAGTGTATGAGTATGTAGGAAACAGTATGAGAGGTGTGAGTGCATGTGAGTGTATGAGTGTGTGAGAGTATGTGAGAAACTGTGGGAGTATGTGTGAGGGTGTGAGTGTGAGAATGTGAGTGTGTGCGTGTGCGTGTGTGTGTGTGTGAGAGAGAATGTATGTGAGAATGTAAGAGAGTATGAGTGTGTGTGAAAGAGTGTGAAGGTGTGTGTGTGAGGGTATGTGAGAGTGAGAATGTGAGACTGTGAGTGTGAAAGAATGTGAAGGTATGAGTGTGTGTGAGGGTATGTGAGAGTGAATGTGAGAGAGTGAGTGTGTGTGAAAGAGCGTGAAGGTGTAAGTGTGTGTGTGAAGGTATTTGAAAGTGTATGTGAGAGTGTGCGTGTGTGTGAGAGTGTAGAGGTGTGTGTGTGTGTGAGAGAGAATGTATGTGAGAATGTAAGAGAGTATGAGTGTGTGTGAAAGAGTGTGAAG
>NW_025416556.1:0-1046 GCF_002201575.2 Neomonachus schauinslandi
TTCATCTTCTTCAGACTATTTTTAGGAAAAAAATGTTGCTATGTTTACACAAAACATCTCCTGATTCATGGACATCCTCTGGTCTATATACATATTTAAAGGTAAAATAGAATTAAGTAATATTTTTGCAACCCTATGAGTTAAATGTTATTGGATTGTTTTTTGTTTTCCATTTGAACAAATATATTTTGAGAATTCACCCTGATCTATCTTTATTTTTATTTTTCTGTGTGTGATGGTAGCAGATCTAACAAAAATCATCTGCAACGAAGACAATGCACTTAAGTGTGCCCTAGAGATGAAATTTTCCCTAAAGTTCTTATGCAAACAATATATGAGGTTTCACCATGATTAGGCAGTGAGCTCATTTAAGATGTTAAAAGTCTTACATTATGGTTGAAAAAGTTACTTTTATGTTTAAATTCTACTTTTAACTGAATTTTTACACTAATGATAGAAGGCTTATTGTCTAACTTAAAAAAATAACAACAATCTTACAAATTCATCATGTGGTAAGAGTCGCTTAACACGTTTCAAATTATAGATTCTAAAAGTTTTCTTTTTCAATTTACTGTTCTGTTTCTTTGTAGCAGTGCCACTCATTGAATAGCTTAATTTTAAGAATACATGTGGTTTGGGCGCCTGGGTGGCCCAGTCAGTTAAGCATACAACCCTTGGTTTCAGCTCAGTTCAGGATCTCAGGTCTTGAGATGGAGCCCCCACTAGGCTCTGAGCTCAGTGTGGAGACTGCTTAAAACTCTCCCTCGCAGGCACCTGGGTGGCTCAGCTGGTTAAGTGACTGCCTTCAGCTCAGGTCATGATCCCGGGGTCCCAGGATCCAGTGTGCTTCTCCCTCTGACCCTCCCCCATCTCGTGCTGTCTCTCACTCTCTCTCAATTAAATAAAATCTTTAAAAACAAAACAAAACCAAACCTCCCTCTCTTTCTCTACCCCAGCCCCCAGGCTCATGCACGTTGCTTTTCCTTCTATAAAATAAATGAATACATCATAAAAAAGAAGAGTATACATGGTTCTTTCTATATAAC
>NW_025416557.1:0-1046 GCF_002201575.2 Neomonachus schauinslandi
AGAGTGTGAAGGTGTGTGTGTGAGGGTATGTGAGAGTGAGAATGTGAGACTGTGAGTGTGAAAGAATGTGAAGGTATGAGTGTGTGTGAGGGTATGTGAGAGTGAATGTGAGAGAGTGAGTGTGTGTGAAAGAGCGTGAAGGTGTAAGTGTGTGTGTGAAGGTATTTGAAAGTGTATGTGAGAGTGTGCGTGTGTGTGAGAGTGTAGAGGTGTGTGTGTGTGTGAGAGAGAATGTATGTGAGAATGTAAGAGAGTATGAGTGTGTGTGAAAGAGTGTGAAGATGTGTGTGAGGGTATGTCAGTGTGAAAGAGTGTGACTGTGAGAGTGTGAGAGTATGAGAGCATGTGTGAGAATGTGAGAGTATGAATGTGTGTGAGAGTGTGAAAGTGTGAGTGTGTGTGAGGGTATGAGAGTGTGAGTGTGAAGGTGTGTGTGTGAGAGTGTGAGTGTGAAAGAATGTGAAGGTATGAGTGTGTGTGAGGGTATGTGAGAGTGAATGTATGAGAGAGTGTGATTATGTGGGAAACAGCATGAGAGTATGTGTGTGTGAGAGAGAATGTAAGTGTGTGTGAGTGTATGAGTATGTAGGAAACAGTATGAGAGGTGTGAGTGCATGTGAGTGTATGAGTGTGTGAGAGTATGTGAGAAACTGTGGGAGTATGTGTGAGGGTGTGAGTGTGAGAATGTGAGTGTGTGCGTGTGCGTGTGTGTGTGTGTGAGAGAGAATGTATGTGAGAATGTAAGAGAGTATGAGTGTGTGTGAAAGAGTGTGAAGGTGTGTGTGTGAGGGTATGTGAGAGTGAGAATGTGAGACTGTGAGTGTGAAAGAATGTGAAGGTATGAGTGTGTGTGAGGGTATGTGAGAGTGAATGTGAGAGAGTGAGTGTGTGTGAAAGAGCGTGAAGGTGTAAGTGTGTGTGTGAAGGTATTTGAAAGTGTATGTGAGAGTGTGCGTGTGTGTGAGAGTGTAGAGGTGTGTGTGTGTGTGAGAGAGAATGTATGTGAGAATGTAAGAGAGTATGAGTGTGTGTGAAAGAGTGTGAAG
>NW_025416558.1:0-1046 GCF_002201575.2 Neomonachus schauinslandi
CCATGGGCACTAGAGAAGAATGTGTATTCCATTGCTTTGGGGTGGAATGTTCTGAATATGTCTGTGAAGTCCATTTGGTCCAGTGTGTCATTTTAAGTCTTCATTTCCTTTTTGATCTTTTGCTTAGACGATCTGTCCATTTTAGTGAGGGGGGTGTTAAAGTCCCCCACTATTATTGTATTGTTGTTGATGTGTTTCTTTGCTTTTGTTATTAATTGCCTTATATAATTGGCTGCTCCCATGTTAGGGGCATAGATATTTGCAATTGTCAGATCTTCTTGTTGGATAGATCCTTTAAGTAGGATATAATGTCCTTCTTCATCTCTTATTACAGCTTTTGGTTTAAAATCTAATTTGCCTGATAAAAGGATTGCCACCCCAGCTTTCTTTTGGTGTCCATTAGCATGGTAAATGGTTTTCCACCCACTCACTTTCAATCTGGGGGTGTCTTTGGGTCTAAAATGAGTCTCTTGCAGACAGAATATAGATGGGTCTTGTTTTTTAATCCAGTTTGATATCCTGTGTCTTTTGATTGGGGCATTTAGCCCATTTACATTCAGGGTAACTATTTAAAGATAGGAATTTAGTGCCATTGTATTGCCTGTAAGGTGACTGTTAACCGTATATTGTCTGTGTTCCTTTCTGGTCTGTGTTGCTTTTAGGGTCTCTCTTTGCTTAGAGGACCCCTTTCAAGATTTCCTGTAGGGCTGGTTTTGTGTTTACAAATTCCTTTAGTTTTTGTTTGTCCTGGAAGCTTTTTATCTCTCCTTCTATTTTCAATGACAGCCTAGCTGGATATAGTACTCTTGGCTGCATATTTTTCTCATTTAGTGCTCTGAATATATCCTGCCAGTCCTTTCTGGCCTGCCAGGTCTCTGTGGATAGGTCTGTTGCCAATCTAATGTTTCTACCCTTGTAGGTTACATATCTCTTCTCCCGAGCTGCTTTCAGGATTTTCTCTTTGTCTATGAGCCTCGTAAGTTTTACTATTAGACGTCTGGGTGTTGACCTATTTTTATTGATTTTGAGAGGGGTTCTCTGTGCTT
>NW_025416559.1:0-1046 GCF_002201575.2 Neomonachus schauinslandi
TTATTCCTGGGCTGCAAGGGTGGTTCAATATTCACAAATCAATGTGATACACCACATGTATAAAAGAAAGGATAAGAACCATATGACCCTCTTAATAGATGAGGAAAAAGCCTTTGACAAAGTACAGCATCCATCATGATAAACACCCTCAACAAAGTAGGGATAGAGAGAACATACCTCAACATCATAAAGACCATATATGAAAGACCCACAGCTAATATCATCCTCAATGGGGAAAAACTGAGAGCTTTTCCTCTACAGTCAGGAACAAGACAGGGATGTCCACTCTCACCACTGTTGATTAATATAGTAGTAGAAGTCCTTAGCCTCAGCAATCAGACAACAAAAAGAAATGAAAGGCAACCAGATCAGCAAAGAAGTCAAATTTTCACTCTTTGCAGACAACATGATACTCTATGTGGAAAACTCGAAAGATGCCACCAAAAAATTGCTAGAACTAATTCATGAATTCAGCAAAGTTGCAGGATATAAAATCAATGTGCAGAAATCTGTTGCATTCCTACACACCAATAATGAAGCAGCAGAGAGAGAAATCAAGGAATTGATCCCATTTGCAATTTCACCAAAAACAATAAGATACCGGGGCGCCTGGGTGGCTCAGTCGTTAAGCGTCTGCCTTCGGCTCAGGTCATGATCCCAGGGTTCTGGGATCGAGCCCCGCATCGGGCTCCCTGCTCGGCGGGAAGCCTGCTTCTCCCTCTCCCACTCCCCCTGCTTGTATTCCCTCTCTCACTGTGTCTCTCTCTGTCAAATAAATAAATAAAATCTTAAAAAAAAAAATAAGATACCTAGGAATAAACCTAACCAAAGAGGTACCTTTACCTGTACTCTGAAAACTATAAAACACTTAATGGAAGACATTGAAGAGGACACAAAGAAATGGAAAAGCATTCCATGCTCATGGATTGGAAGAGCAAATATTATTAAAATGGCTACGATACCCAAAGCAATCTACACATTTAATGCAATCCCTATCAAAATACCACCAGCATTTTTCACAGAGCTAGAACAAGCAATCCTAAAAT
>NW_025416560.1:0-1046 GCF_002201575.2 Neomonachus schauinslandi
TTATTCCTGGGCTGCAAGGGTGGTTCAATATTCACAAATCAATGTGATACACCACATGTATAAAAGAAAGGATAAGAACCATATGACCCTCTTAATAGATGAGGAAAAAGCCTTTGACAAAGTACAGCATCCATCATGATAAACACCCTCAACAAAGTAGGGATAGAGAGAACATACCTCAACATCATAAAGACCATATATGAAAGACCCACAGCTAATATCATCCTCAATGGGGAAAAACTGAGAGCTTTTCCTCTACAGTCAGGAACAAGACAGGGATGTCCACTCTCACCACTGTTGATTAATATAGTAGTAGAAGTCCTTAGCCTCAGCAATCAGACAACAAAAAGAAATGAAAGGCAACCAGATCAGCAAAGAAGTCAAATTTTCACTCTTTGCAGACAACATGATACTCTATGTGGAAAACTCGAAAGATGCCACCAAAAAATTGCTAGAACTAATTCATGAATTCAGCAAAGTTGCAGGATATAAAATCAATGTGCAGAAATCTGTTGCATTCCTACACACCAATAATGAAGCAGCAGAGAGAGAAATCAAGGAATTGATCCCATTTGCAATTTCACCAAAAACAATAAGATACCGGGGCGCCTGGGTGGCTCAGTCGTTAAGCGTCTGCCTTCGGCTCAGGTCATGATCCCAGGGTTCTGGGATCGAGCCCCGCATCGGGCTCCCTGCTCGGCGGGAAGCCTGCTTCTCCCTCTCCCACTCCCCCTGCTTGTATTCCCTCTCTCACTGTGTCTCTCTCTGTCAAATAAATAAATAAAATCTTAAAAAAAAAAATAAGATACCTAGGAATAAACCTAACCAAAGAGGTACCTTTACCTGTACTCTGAAAACTATAAAACACTTAATGGAAGACATTGAAGAGGACACAAAGAAATGGAAAAGCATTCCATGCTCATGGATTGGAAGAGCAAATATTATTAAAATGGCTACGATACCCAAAGCAATCTACACATTTAATGCAATCCCTATCAAAATACCACCAGCATTTTTCACAGAGCTAGAACAAGCAATCCTAAAAT
>NW_025416561.1:0-1046 GCF_002201575.2 Neomonachus schauinslandi
CATTGACAGCTTCACAATATTTGTTCTTCCAATCCATGAGCATGGAACGTTTTTCCATTTCTTTGTGTCTTCCTCAATTTCTTTCATGAGAATTTTATAGTTTTCTGAGTACAGATCCTTTGCCTCTTTGGTTAGATTTATTCCTAGGTATCTTATGGTTTTGGGTGCAATTTTAAATGGGATCGACTCCTTAATTCTGTCTTGTTGTTGATGTTTAGGAATGCCACTGATTTCTGTGCATTGATTTTATATCCTGCCACTTTACTGAATGCCTGTATGAGTTCTAGCAGTTTTGGGGTGGAGTCTTTTGGGTTTTCCACATAAAGTATCATATCATCTGCAAAGAGTGAGAGTTTGACTTCTTCTTTGCTGATTCAGATGCCTTTTATTTCTTTTTGTTGTCTGATTGCTGTGGCTAGGACTTCTAATACTATATTGAATAGCAGTGGTGATAGTGGACATCCCTGCCGTGTTCCTGACCTTAGGAAGAAAGCTCTGTTTTTCCCCATTGAGAATGATATTCGCTGTGGGTTTTTCATAGATGGCTTTTATGATTTTGAGGTATGTACCCTCTATGCCTATACTCTGAAGAGTTTTGATTAAGAAAGGATGCTGTACTTTGTCAAATGCTTTTTCTGCATCTATTGAGAGGATCATATGATTCTTGTTCTTTCTTTTGTTAATGTATTGTATCAGGTTGATTGATTTGAGGATGTTGAACCAACCTTGCAGCCCAGGGATAAATCCCACTTGGTCGTGGTGAATAATCCTTTTAAAGTACTGTTGGATCCTATTGGCTAGTATTTTGGTGAGAATTTTTGCATCCCTGTTCATCAGGGATATTGGTCTGTAATTCTCCGTTTTTTTTAAAAAAAAATCTTTTTCTTTTTTATTTATCTGACAGAGAGAGACAGTGAGAGAGGGAACACGAGCAGGGAGAGTGGGAGAGGGAGAAGCAAGCTTCCCGCTGAGCAGGGAGCCCGATGCGGGGCTTGATCCCAGGACTCCAGGATCATGACCTGAGCTGAAAGCAGTCGCTTAACCAA
>NW_025416562.1:0-1046 GCF_002201575.2 Neomonachus schauinslandi
AAACTGACCCTACCTATGTCAACCAACAGTGTTTCTGTAAGGGCAGTGGTAGAAATAATGTCTGTCACAGAAACAGAAGGTGGACTGGTGCGCGTGGTCATCAACTACTCCCCATGTACAGCTACCACCCCACTGAGGAACTACACAAGGCTGAGCAGGAACTACTCTCTGAAATGGGAGACCCCAATGTGGTACGTGGCGGGAAGAGTGGCTACAAGCACAAGTAAATGCCCCTATAGGATGTCATGACCTGATCCCTTTGCTCTCATTTTCAGAACCTTGGGGCCTCGAGTGCCCAGGGCCTACAACCTGCTGCTTTCTCCTCCCACTTGCACTCACCCAAGTTACCCCACTGGGTCAGGGTCTCCCACCCATTCCCAGCAGCACCCATTTCCTAAGCCCCTGCACAGCACCCAGCCCCGCTTCCACCCCAGAAAGAAAATCTTCCCATTAGTGCTTTGGAGTGGATGGTGGGCTCAGAGCCCACAAAGGATTGAAGGCCTAGAGGGGAGTGGAGGTGGTGGAGGCTGGGTGCTGTGCAGGGGCTTAGGAAATGGGTGCTGCTGGGAATGGGTGGGAGACACTCACCCAATGGGGTAACTTGGGTGAGTGCAAGTGGGAGGAGAAAGCAGCAGGTTGCAGGCCCTGGGCACTCGAGGCCCCAAGGTTCTGAAAATGAGAGCAAAGGGATCAGGTCATGACATCCTACAGGGGCATTTACTTGTGCTTGTAGCCACTCTTCCCGCCACGTACCACATTGGGGTCTCCCATTTCAGAGAGTAGTTCCTGCTCAGCCTTGTGTAGTTCCTCAGTGGGGTGGTAGCTGTACATGGGGAGTAGTTGATGACCACGCGCACCAGTCCACCTTCTGTTTCTGTGACATGCATTATTTCTACCTCTGCCCTTCCTCCATACTCATGTTTGTTCTCCGTCTCTCTCAAGTAAATAAAATCTTAAAAAAAAAAAAGTATCATTAAAGTGAAATCTTAGACAATTAAGTTATTTCAAAATATTTTCATTCAGGGAATGCAGGAGCTTCCAAATAT
>NW_025416563.1:0-1046 GCF_002201575.2 Neomonachus schauinslandi
AAATTGAAGCAGTCATCAAAAATCTCTCAACAAACAAAAGCCCAGGGACAGATGACTTCCCAGGGTAATTCTACCAAACATTTCAAGAATTAATACCTATTCTTCTGAAACTGTTCCAAAAAATAGAAATGGAAGGAAAACTTCCAAACTCGTTTTATGAGGCCACCATTACCTTGATCCCAAAACCAGACAAAGACCCCATCAAAAAGGAGAATTACAGACCAATATCCCTGATGAACATGGATGCAAAAATTCTCACCAAAATACTAGCCAATAGGATCCAACAGTACATTAAAAGGATTATTCACCACGACCAGGTGGGATTTATCCCTGGACTGCAAGGTTGGTTCAACATCCGCAAATCAATCAACGTGATACAATACATTAATAAAAGAAAGAACAAGAACCATATGATCCTCTCAATAGATGCAGAAAAAGCATTTGACAAAGTATAGCATCCTTTCTTGATCAAAACTCTTCAGAGTATGGGGATAGAGGGTACATACCTCAGTATCATAAAAGCCATCTATGAAAAACCCACAGCGAATATCATTCTCAATGGGGAAAAACTGAGAGCTTTCCCCCTAAGGTCAGGAACATGGCAGGGATGTCCACTATCACCATTGCTATTCAACATAGTATTAGAAGTCCTAGCCACAGCAGTCAGACAATGAAAAGAAATAAAAGGCATCAAAATTGGCAAAGAAGAAGTCAAACTCTCACTCTTTGCAGATGATATGATACTTTATGTGGAAAACCCAAAAGACTCCACCCCAAAACTGACAGAACTCGTACAGAATTCAGTAAAGTGGCAGGATATAAAATCAATGCACAGAAATTAGTGGCATTCCTATACACCAACAACAAGACAGAAGGCAGAGAAATTAAGGAGTCGATCCCATTTACAATTGCACCCAAAACCATAAGATACCTAGGAATAAATCTAACCAAAGAGGCAAAGAATCTGTACTCAGAAAACTATAAAATACTCATGAAAGTAATTGAGGAAGACACAAAGAAATGGAAAAACATTCCATGCTCATGGA
>NW_025416564.1:0-1045 GCF_002201575.2 Neomonachus schauinslandi
CGGACAAATTCCCTCAGATGGATCTCAGGCCCCAGGTTGTACCAAAGCAAGCAAGCAAGCAAGCAAGCAAGCAAGCAGTTGGCTTGGCCAGGAAATAGGGCTGAATGGGGAGCTCCGCTGCTGTGGGGACAGCACGTCTCTGTTGCTTCCACACAGCCCGGGAGCCCGGTGTGAGCATGGAGTCCACTGTCATAGGGCGGGCAGGAGTAATCAGCCTCGTCCTCAGCCTCAAGCCCAGTGATGGTCACGGAGCCTGAGTTGCAAGACCTGGAGCCAGAGAACTGATCGGGGACCCCCAAAGATTGATTATTGTGAGCATAGATGAGGAGTTTGAGGGGCTGCTCCTCAGAGCTGTTGGCACTAAAGTGGTACTAAAGAGCATGACCCCTGGGGTTGGAGCTGCCTCCAGTGCAGGAGATGGTGACCCTCTGACCCAGGGCCCCAGACACGGAGGGCGGCTGAGTCAGCACAGACTGGGGCCCAGCACCCTGCAAGGGGGAGAGACACAGACAGGGTGATGCTGGGGTCTAGAGACAATAAGAGAAAGTTGTAGTTGGTTTTTGGAAAAGGAACCTAGAAAGGAATTGTATGTGTGGTCAATACTCATTAAAATTAAGATAAATTCAAATAAATAAGTGAGCTTTAAAATCAAACTATGTGGATGCAAAATTAGAATTCTGTTTTAACTTGCTTAAAAAGTCAAGATTTTCTTGAATTATTAGTCCGCTTTTACAAATTATTAGTCTGCTTTTACCCAGGCAGCCTGGCCCTGGCACCCAGGAGTTTCTCCTCAAAATGAGAAAACCAAACAATATCTTCCTGCTTAGGAGAGGCTGAAGGGGCTGAATTTAAGAGAATTTGGAATATTTTGTAGCCAATGTTCGTTGAGATTAGTTCAGACTACAGTGTAGACCAAAAAAGGAAGGAGCTGACTTGGCCAAGGCGGGGGAGCTGCACAGGGAGACCCCTTGCTGAGGGAACAGCAGGTTTTTTGTCTCACTTCCCCACAGGCCGGGAGCACTGTGTGAGCACTGAGACTGCTGTC
>NW_025416565.1:0-1044 GCF_002201575.2 Neomonachus schauinslandi
TGGGGATGAGAGAGGTAGCAGACATCTGGTTCACCTTCTCATCCTCATCACCCTGTCCTGGTACATCAGAGTCAGAGTCAGGGACAGGAGGGCTGAGGGTGTCTTCTTCATTCTTCTGCAGCTTTATCCAAAGTAGGTAAAATGGGCAGATTCTCTGATGCAGTCATTAGCTATGCTTTGGTTGTATTTTTACTGGGTTTGGACAAAGATCATTGACCGAGGAATGTTCAAAAAGTAGCTTAATAGGAGCTTTGAAATACAGATGGAAACAGGATCCAAACAGCTTGAGGCTTCATGAATAAAACCAAAACTGTGTTTCAGAGTTAGCTTCATAACGGTAGCCACAGAACACCTTAATATTTTAATTCTATATTTATACATGTTACTCTGATTTTTGAAGTAGCCGTTTTAATCTCAGACTCTTTAAAAGATACGTAAATGCCCATAAGTTTCAAAGAGCAGATTTCAGTTTAGCTGAAATTAACCTGCAAACATGGGGAAATGCAAAAATAAAACTCTACAGTAAGAGAACACTATATATCCATCAGATTGACAAAAATTAAAAACTCTGACAATAACAAATATTGCCAACGTTATGGAACAATGGGAATTCTCCTCTCCTGCTAATGGGAGCATTTCAATACTTTGGAAAATCGCATGGTAAAATGTCATGTCAGTGTGAACTAGCAATTCGTCTTCCAGAAAAATGCTACAGAAATGCATGCTTATATGCACCAGCATACATGTACAAGAATTCAATGCAGCATTAATCACTAATAGCCCCAAAAGGAAAACTACCCAGTGTCCATTAATGGTAGAACAGATAAAAAACACATGATGTTTTTATACAATGGGATATTATGCAGCAATGAAAATTAACTACAGCAACATGCAGCAACATAGACACATCTTAAAAACATAATACTGAAAAAAGAAGCCAAATATTACAGAGTAATATATGATTACACACATAAAGATCAAAAGCAAGTAAAATATGATAATTTGTTTAAGGGTATTTCCTTAGGAGGTAAACTATAAGGGAAA
>NW_025416566.1:0-1044 GCF_002201575.2 Neomonachus schauinslandi
AAGCCCAGCTAGTATCTTTAAAATCATGATTCTGAACTCTAGGTCCACTATCGTACTAATGTCCGTATTGAGTAGGTGAATTTTTTCATCTTGTCATTTTGTGCAGAGCACAATAGATGAATGAGAGAACAAAATGCTAAGAGGGTAACAATGACCCCAGAAACATATACACTAAACAAATCAGAAAAGACCTGAAACTGGGGGAAAAGAAAGGGAAAGAAAAAAAGAAAAAAAAAGAAAAAGATTAAAAAAAAAACAGGATATGATCAAATATGATCAGGCTGGTTCATAGATCAGTGCCACGCACTAGAATTTGGGTGTATTTTGGTCTGTTAGAAGAAACTGCCTCCCAAAAGTTTAAAGAAAGAAAAACTTCCATATGTACAAAAATAAGGTTAAATATGATGAAGGGATGGAATATGACTGGAAAGATGAAAATTATAAAAGAATTGATAAGAAGTTGTTTGAAAAAAGAAAGAAGAGGAATAAAAAAAAAAAGAGGGCGAGAATGTGATCAGGCAGGAAACTAGAACAAAGCCATACACTAGAGATTTAGGGTACATTTTGGTCTGTTACAAGCAACTGTATCCCAAATTTTTAGAGAGAACAACATATATAGATATATATATAGATATATATATCTATATATATACCAAAAATAACGTTAAACTACTATGAAGGGATAGAATATGACTCTTAAATGAAAAATAATTTTTTTTTAAAAAGGGAATGATAAGTTGTTCATTGAAAAAGGGAAAAAGAAAAATTAAAAAAAAAGCAAAAGAAAAAAAGAATATTAAAAATATTCACTTTCAAAGAACAAAGAATCATGGGAAAAAAAGCCATGAAATCCATGTGCTGTATTCCCCTAGTGCTGGAGATCTGCCATTCTCATTGATTGGTAAACTTGGTCATGGCTGGCTGATTTTTTTTTTTAAGATTTTATTTATTTATTTGACAGAGAGAGACACAGTGAGAGAGGGAACACAAGCTGGCAGAGTGGGAGAGGGAGAAGCAGGCTTCCGGGGGAGCAGGGAACCTGAT
>NW_025416567.1:0-1044 GCF_002201575.2 Neomonachus schauinslandi
ATTTACAATAGCACCAAAAACCATAAGATACCTCGGAATAAACCTAACCAAAGAGGTAAAGGATCTCTACTCTAGGAACTACAAAACACTCATGATTTTGGAATGTTAAATCGATCTTTCATACCAGGAATAGATCCACATCGTTGTGGTGTATAATTCTTTTTATACATTGTTGCATTCAATGTGTAATAATTTTTTGAGGCGGTTTGCATCTATGTTCATAAGAGACACTGATGTGTAGTTTTTTTCTATCACTTCTATCATAATGGGGTAATGGTGATATCACAGAAGGAATCAGAAATGTTTCAGTTGCTTTTATACTCTGAGGAATTGTAGATAATTAATTTAATCTGTTCCTTCAAAGTTTAATAAAATTTGCCAGGGAAACCACCTGGGCCTGCGTTTCTGTTTTGGGAGGTTATTAATTATTTATTCAATTTATTCAATAGACATAGACCTATTCATTTCCTCTATTCCTTCTTAATGACTTTTGGCAAATTGTGTCTTTCAAAGAATTTGCCCATTTCCACTAAATTATTAAATTTCTCACCATAGAGTTATTTATAATATTCTTTTACTATCCTTTTAATTTCAATGGGAGCAGTAGTCATGTCCCCTCTTTTATTTCTGCTGTTAATAAATTGTGTCTACTCTCTCACATTTTACTTAATTAGCCTGATTAGAGTTTTATTAATTTCATTAATCATTTTTGTAGGTATTTATTTAAATTCTACTCAGTTAAAACAGAGTGTAATATTACCTTCAGGTGTACAATATACTGATTCAACACTTCCATAAATCACCTAGTGCTCATCCCAACAAGGGCACTCCTTAATCCCAATCACCTAATTTCAAAGAATATGTTATTTTTTTGCATTTTATTGATTTTCTCTATTGACTTCACGATTACTCCTCTAATTTTTATTATTCCTATCTTCTTTTCTTCTTTTTCATTACAATGTATTTAAGTTGATCTAGCATTTATATTTCCTGAGACGCGAATGTAAATTATTGATATTAGACTTTTCTTCCTTAATACATGCA
>NW_025416568.1:0-1044 GCF_002201575.2 Neomonachus schauinslandi
TTTTAGGGCTTTTTAACTACACTCAGACCCATCTGTTCCTCTTTTCAGTGGTGCTCATGCTCTTCCTCATCTACCTGATGGGCGATGCCCTCATGATTGTGCTCATCCATGAGGACCCCAGCGGCACACACCCATGTACTTCCTGCTTAGCCAGCTCTCCCTCATGGACATGATGCTGGTCTCCACGATAGTCCCCCAAATGGCAACCAACTACCTGATGGGCACCAGGTCCATCTCTCCTGCTGGCTGTGGAGCCCGGAGTTTACTGTTTCCCATGCTGGGAGAGGGTGAGTGCTTCCTCTTAGCGGCCATGGCCTATGACCGCTATGTGGCCATACGTCACCCCCTGCGCTACCCCATCCTCATGAATCAGAAGCTCTGCTTGCACGTGACCACAGGCTCCTGGCTTCCAAGAGGGGTGGATGGGCTGATGCAGCCTGGTGCCACTCTGAGCTTCCCTTACTGCCATTCTCAAGAAATCAACCACTTCTTTTGTGAGGCACCCACACTCACGCACCTTCCCTGTGCCCACACTACCTTTTTTAAGTTTTTCACGTATGTGTGTTGCCTCCTGATGCTCTTGATCCCTCTGTCTCTCACTTTGGCTTCCTACAGTCTCATCTTGGCTGCTGGGCTCCGCATGTGGTCCACTGCAGCTCAGAAGAAAGCGTTTGTCACCTGCTCCTCTCACCTGGCTGTGGTGGGCCTCTTCTGTGGCACTCTCCTACTCATGTACGTGCGGCCCAAATCCTACCGCTCAGTGGCCCATGACAAGGTGGTCTCTGCTTCTTACACCATCTTCACACCTGTGTTGAACCCCCTTATCTACAGTGTGAGGAACAAAGACGTCAAGGGGGCTTTGAGAAAATGGCTAGAGAAACATTTTCTGGGACGTCTATACTGAGAGGAATTGGATAAACTGGCAGCAGCCAAACGGGATCCATTATGAAATTTGTTATATCAATATATTTTCTCACTTGGCCAGTTTTCACTATTAAAAAATATATTTATTTTATATTTAGTACATTAAAATTTACATTTGTC
>NW_025416569.1:0-1044 GCF_002201575.2 Neomonachus schauinslandi
AAAAAAAATTGGATGCTCTGCTAGAATAAATGAGGCAGAAAGGAGAAGTAGTGATACAGAAAAGAAAATAAAATGATGGAGTATAGGGACACCTGGGTGGCTCAGTCATTAAGTGTCTGCCTTTTGCTCAGGTCATGATCCCATGGTCCTGGGATCGAGCACCGCATGGGGCTCTCTGTTCAGCGGAAAGCCTGCTTCTTCCTCACCCACGCCCCCTGCTTGTGTTCCCTCTCTTGCTGTGTCTCTCTCTGTCCAATAAATAAATAAAACCTTTAAAAAAATAAAAAAATTTAAAAATAATGGAGAATAAAGAAGCTGAGAAAAAAGAGAGATAAACAACTACTGGATCATGAGGCGAGAATTCCAGAGATAAGTGATACCATAAAGTGAAACAATGGTAGAATAATTGGGATCCCAGAAGAAGAGGAAGGGGGGTGGAAGAAGGTATATTCTAGAAATTATAGCAGAAAACATCCCTAACCTGGGGACGGAAACAGGCATTCAAATCCAGGAGGCACAGAAAACCCAACCCACATCAACATCAATAAAAACATACAGTAGTGAAGCTTGCAAATTTCAGAGACAAAGAGAAAATCCTGAAAGCAGCTTGACACAAGAGGTCCTTAACTGACAAGCGTAGAAACATTCGACGGGCAGCAGACCTAACCACAGAGACCTGGCAGGCCAGAAAGGACTGGCATGATATATTCAGGGTGCTAAACGAGAAAAATATGCAGCCAAGAATACTTTATTTATCCAGCAAGGCTGTCATTCAAAACTGAAGGAGAGATAAAGAGTTTCCAGGACAAACAGAAACTAAAACATTTGTGATCACCAAACCAGCCCTGCAAGAAATATTAAAGGGGATCCTTTACGCAAAGAGAGAGCCCCAAAGTAACACAGACCAGAAAGGAACAGAGACAATATACAGAAACAGTGACATTACAGGTAATACAATGGCACTAAATTCATATCTTTCAATAGTTACCCTGAATGTAAATGGGCCAAATGTCCCAATCAAAAGGTGCAGGGTATCAGATTGGA
>NW_025416570.1:0-1044 GCF_002201575.2 Neomonachus schauinslandi
TTGTCTACTGCACACACTTTAACAATATCTCTTCTTCCAATCCATGAACCTGGAATCGGTCTTTCCATTTCTTTGTGTCCTCTTCAATTTCTTTCATCAGTGTTTTATAGTTTTCAGATTACAAACACTTTACCTCTTTGGTTATGTTTATTCCTAAGTATCTAATAGTTTTTGGTACATTGTAAATGGGATTGAGTCCCCAACTTGTCTTTCAGCTTCTTAATTAATGGTGTATAGAAATGAAACAGATTTGTGAACATCAATTTTTGTATTCCGAGACTTTCCTGAATTCGTGTATCAATTCTAGCAATTTCTTGGTGAGTCTTTTGTGTTTTCTGTACATGGTGTCATGCCATCTGGAAATAATGAAGGTTTTGTTTCTTCCTTGACAATTTGGATGCCTTCTACTTCTTTTTGTTGTCTGATTTCTGTTGCTATAGTCTTTGTTTTCAAGTGTAGGTTGCCCAACACAGTATTGCTGCTTTAGCTTTCTTTTTACATCCAATTGCCTGATAAATGTTTCTGCATTCCCTCACTTTCAATCTGCAGATATCTTTAGGTCTAAAGTGAGTGTCTTGTACGCAGCATGTGAGATGGGTCCTGTCTCGTCTATCCATTCTGACACCCTATGTCTTTTGATTAGAGCATTTGGTCCACTTAACTCCAGAGTAATTATTTTTAGATATGTATTTAGTGCCATTTAATACTGTTTTGTCACGGTTTCTGGAGACTTTCTCTGAACCTTTCTTATCTTTGTCACTTTGGGTCTCCACTTTGCACTCAAATAATCCCCCGTAAATATTTCTTGCAGTGCCGGTTTCTTGATCATGAAGCCCTTTAGGTTTTGTTTGTCTGGGGAAGTCTTTATCCCTCCTCCTATTCTGAATGACAGCGTTCATGGATAGAGTATTCTTGGCTGCATATTTTTCCCATTCTGCACTTTGGATATCTCATGGCAGTTTCTGTGGGAAGACCTGCCGCTAGCTTTGTGTGTATTCTCCATAAGTTAGGGACGTCTTTTGTTACTTTAAAGATTTTTTTTTT
>NW_025416571.1:0-1044 GCF_002201575.2 Neomonachus schauinslandi
GTGTGCATCAGCAGGGTCCTTCAGAGATGAAAAGCACAGCCCAAAGATACCTCTCACCTAGGACCCTGCGAAGATGGTGGACAAACACCTCAAAGACCACCTTCCCGGACCAGGTGCCGCCCAAGGGTGTTACAGGGGGAGGTGCAGGCGAGGCTGGGGACTCTGCAGGAGAAGCAGGTGCTCAGGCTGTCAGTCCTATGTGGACATGACCCAGAACAGACTTGCTTGCACCCTTGACAGTGGCTTCCAATGTGGTCAGGTGTTAACCCCTTCAAGCCAGCAGTCTACAAATGTCAAGGAAATTCAGGTAGATCTGCTATGGAGCAAGGGACTTAGGTCAGCAAACACGGAGTGCATAAGCTTGAAACAAGCTCACCCTGAAGATCAGTGGGAGTGCTGTTACACTGAGAGGAAACATCCTGAGATGTGTGCAATCTGTATGTTATAGGAAATCATAAAGTTCCCTGAAGAATATGAAAGCACATCTGAAACATGGTGAACGTATGAGTTTTGTCTTGAATAAGAAAACACAGTATAATTATGTCAACAGATCGTAGGTGATCTCATGTAGCTCATGTTTTAGCTTCTATTTTCCTGTTTGGGGTCTGGATGGAAGATATTTCCTAACTTCAAGGAAATTGAGGGAAGCTCGACCATATATTGCAGAAACAGAAAGACATACCCATGCAGTACAGAGAAGGATGTGAGAAGTGAAGGATCACAGAGTGTCTGAACTAGGGACACCCCAGAGGGGGTCTCACACATTCACAGGGGAGCAGTCAGCATGGCCACGTGCACCTGCAGCCATAGGCAGCCGGGGGTTCAAGTGGAGAGGAAGTAACATGGGGGATATGATGGGTGGGTGGGTTAGTGA
Organism: Neomonachus schauinslandi; assembly: GCF_002201575.2. Taxonomy (NCBI): domain Eukaryota; kingdom Metazoa; phylum Chordata; class Mammalia; order Carnivora; family Phocidae; genus Neomonachus; species Neomonachus schauinslandi. Next base: position 875 of record NW_025416571.1, read on the forward strand.
GGTGAATGGGACTAACCATGCAGTTATAAAGAATGGATGATGATGATGATAATGATGATCCGTGATTGTAAGTAAGTGAGGAACCCTTGCAGGACAATCAAAAGAGGAAACAAACAAAACCAGATCCACTGTCCCCTGGTGTGTGACATCAGGTGTTGCACATAGGGGTC
>NW_025416572.1:0-1043 GCF_002201575.2 Neomonachus schauinslandi
ATCATAAGAAAAAAATTGGCAGAAATTTAAAGACTTGGAGGCTAAAGACCACTCTGCTCAAGAATGTTTAGGTCAACAAGGAAATCAAAGAAGAACTGAAACAATTCATGGAAACCAATGAGAAGAAAAACACATTTGTCCAAAACCTATGGGATACTGCAAAGGAGGCCCTAAGGGGGAAATACATAGGTATCCAAGCCTCACTCAAAAAAATAGAAAAATCCTGAATTCACCAACTAACTCTACAACTTAAAAGAGTAGAGGGGAAAAAAATCATGCCTACGCCACACATTAGAAGAGAAATAATTAAAATTAGAACAGAAATCAATGAATTAGAAACCAGAAACACAGTAGATCGATCAACAAAACTAGAAGTTGGTTCCTTGAAAGAATTAATAAGATTGATAAACCATTGGCCAGACTTAACCAAAACAAAAGAGAAAGGACCCAAATTAATAACATTATGAATGAAAGGGGAGAGATCATGACTAACACCGAGGAAATAGAAACAACTATTAGAAATTATTATCAACAACTGTATGCCAATAAACTGAGCAATCTGGATGAAATGGATGCCTTCCTGGAAACCTATAAGCTGCCAAGACTGAAACAGGAAGAAATTGATAACCTGAATAGGCCAATAACAAGTAGGGAATTGAAGCAGTGATCAAAAACCTCCCAAAAAACAAGAGTCCAGAGCCTGATGGATTCCCCGGGGAACTGTACCAAACATTCAAAGAAGAAACAATACCTATTCTACTGAAGCTGTTTCAAAAAGTACAAATAGAAGGAAAACTTCCAACTCATTCTATGAGGCCACCAACATTACCTTAACCCCCCAATCAGGCAAAGACCCCATCAAAAAGAATTTCAGGCCAATATCCCTGATGAATATGGATTCCAAAATCTTCACAAAATCCTAGCTAATAGGATCCAACAATACATTAAAAGGATCAGCCATCACGACCAAGTGTGATTTATCAACGGGATGCAAGGGTGGTTCAACATTCGCAAATCAATCCATGTGATAGAACACATTAATA
>NW_025416573.1:0-1043 GCF_002201575.2 Neomonachus schauinslandi
TTTGCTGCATCCCAAAGATTTTGAACAGTTGTGTTTTCATTTTCATTGGTTTCCATGTATTTGAGTTCTTTCCGACTTTCCTCTTGTGATCAATTTCTAGTTTCAAAGCATTGTGGTCTGAAAATAGGCAGGGAATGATTCCAATCTTTTGGTACTGGTTGAGACCTGATTTATGACCTAGGATGTGATCTATTCTGGAGAATGTTCCATGGGCACTAGAGAAGAATGTGTATTCCGTTGCTTGGGGTGGAATGTTCTGAATATGTCTGTAAAGTCCATTTGGTCCAGTGTGTCATTTAAAGTCTTTATTTCCTTGTTGATCTTTTGCTTAGACGATCTGTCCATTTCAGTGAGGGGGGTGTTAAAGTCCCCCACTATTATTGTATTGTTGTCGATGTGTTTCTTTGCTTTTGTTATTAATTGCCTTATATAATTGGCTGCTCCCATGTTAGGGGCATAGATATTTACAATTGTTAGATCTTCTTGTTGGATAGATCCTTTAAGTATGATATAGTGTCCTTCCTCATCTCTTATTACAGTCTTTGGTTTAAAATCTAATTTGCCTGATATAAGGATTGCCACCCCAGCTTTCTTTTGGTGTTCATTAGCATGGTAAATGGTTTTCCACCCCCTCACTTTCAATCTGGGGGTGTCTTTGGGTTGAAAATGAGCCTCTTGCAGACAGCATATTGATGGGTCTTGTTTTTTAATCCAGTCTGATAGCCTGTGTCTTTTGATTGGGGCATTTAGCCCATGTACATTCAGGGTAACTATTGAAAGATAGGAATTTAATGCCATTGTACTGCCTGTAAGGTGACTGTTACCGTATATTGTCTGTGTTCCTTTCTGGTCTATGTTGCTTTTAGGCTCTCTCTTTGCTTAGAGGACCCCTTTCAAGATTTCTTGTAGGGCTGGTTTTGTGTTTGCAAATTCCTTTAGTTTTTGTTTGTCCTGGAAGCTTTTTGTCTCTCCTTCCATTTTCAATGACAGCCTAGCTGGATATAGTATTCTTGGCTGCATATTTTTCTCATTTAGTGCTCTGA
>NW_025416574.1:0-1042 GCF_002201575.2 Neomonachus schauinslandi
TATTTTTTTAATTTCCTTCCCTCATTACTATCTATCAATCAAATTAAAAAAAAAATCTCTGCTTGAGCAAAAAGAAGAAGAAAGCAAATATATATTTGATATATCTAGTGCTTCCTATTCACTGTATATATAACTCAATAAATAACACTATAAAGAGACATTATTATCCCCCTTTTATAGATGATTATGCTGGAGCTTAGTTTGCACATGTAACTTATCCCAAATCATATATCTGAAAGTTTGAAGAACATAAAGGTTGAATTTAGTCATTCCTTTTTGTAAGATTTTTTTTTAAGGGGCGGATATATTTCACTCTGTCCCCTACGTAATTGCCAGATTTTCTTGACACATTGGTTATTGCTAAAATATAGGCTGGCAGGATTGATGGCATTCCTGGGTAGTTTGCATACATTCCCTCCTTTAAGACTATTATGCAGCAGCTGCCACTTTTACCTGCGTCATATCCTGGGTTTAGCATTATGTGAGTCAAACAGGACATTTCTTCAGGGATCAACTATCCTGAGATTTCAAAATAAGCCACATGGAGATAATAAATGGAGAAGGTGTTGGGTCATCTGTATTACTTTAAATACCTTCCTACGGGCATTTCCGGAGCCTGGAACTCAGAACTCCTTAGGTTTTATATCTGTAATATATAAAAAACCAACACTCAACAGGGGGAGGAAAAAAAATATATATCCAAATAGCAAATGGGCAAAAGACATGAACAGACATTTCAGCAAAGAGAACATGCACATGGCAAATAAGCACAGGAAAAAAACTGTACATTAGTTGCCATGAGGGAAATGTAAAGGAAAAACTTGATTGAAAGTCACTACTACCTCCCTTTTAGGAGAGCTCGTTAATATAAAAAACAGTAAAAACAACAAATGTAGGAAAGAGCCAGCTCTCCTCCATCGCTGGTGGGAATATAAATGGAACAGCTACTCTGGTAAGACAGTTTGATAGGTTCTGCAAAAGCGAAACATAAATGTGACAACCCAGCACCCACTGTCCTGGACCTTTATTCTAGAGAATGAAA
>NW_025416575.1:0-1042 GCF_002201575.2 Neomonachus schauinslandi
CACGCTTGTCCTGTTCCACATCACTGGCTACTCTGCCCCAAGCTGGCGCATGTGCAGCGCTCTCCTCTCAGCTCACCCGAGGCACTGAGCACACTTCAGGCCCCTGGAGCTGGGGTGGTCCCTGGTCACCAGGGTGGTGGGGCCCACGCACCAAAATTAACCATGAGATCAACAGGGTACTTGACATACGCCAACATCCAAGCACTAAAGCTACACAAATGCTCATCTCTCCCCCTACAGCAGGACCAGGAGTATCCGCACTGCTTTGCCAGGATGGAGCAGGCAACTGACAAAAGCAGCCCTGGCCCCATATGAGACACCTGGGAATACTGAGTGTGGGAAGCCTTGGACCGCATCAGGCTGACTGTCACCACTTAAAAGCTGCTTCCGAAAAAATTGGGGGGTTGACTCCCTCTAACCTGGAAGGTATGCAGGTGGTTGGGAGGCAGCCTGAGCTACCTAGGCCTGCCCAAGCCTGGCTGATGGGGTTCTTACTGCACATGCACACGCTGTGCATCAACAGGGCAAGAAACAGGAGAGGCCGGTCACCGGAGCAGGCTTCTGGGGGCACAAGGCCTCCTGCCTCATTCCAAACTCTAATTACACAGTTTTCCCTTGAGGGCAGAGATGGAGAAACCAATCTTGCCAGGACAGAGCCAGACAGGCTGGGTAGGGCATCTTCCAGCAAGACACACGGGGAGCCTTTACTGCTGGTCAGGCCCGGGACCCCATCCAGAGTGGGTCCAAACGGGTTCTGACTCTGGCCAGTTGAAAACTGCAGCCTCCACGGAGGTATCACATTGCCTGATTTCAAACTCTACTATGAAACTCTAATAATCAAAACAGTGGGGCACTCAGACCTACAGGTGAATGGAATCGAACAGAGAGCCCAGGAGAAGCCATGCATATAAACTTCCATCAACTGATGACCAAGGAGGCAAGTCCATACAAGGGGGGAAGGACAGTGTCTTCAATAAAGGGTGCTGGAAAGACCAGACATGCGTAAGAATGAAACTGGACTACTGTCTTCCAGCATACACAA
>NW_025416576.1:0-1042 GCF_002201575.2 Neomonachus schauinslandi
AAAATCCAGGAAGCACAGAGAACCCCTCTCAAAATCAATAAAAATAGGTCAACACCCCGACATCTAATAGTAAAACTTACGAGTCTCATAGACAAAGAGAAAATCCTGAAAGCAGCTCGGGAGAAGAGATATGTAACCTACAAGGGTAGAAACATTAGATTGGCAACAGACCTATCGACAGAGACCTGGCAGGCCAGAAAGGACTGGCAGGATCTATTCAGAGCACTAAATGAGAAAAATAGGCAGCCAAGAATACTAGATCCAGCTAGGCTGTCATTGAAAATTGAAGGAGAGATAAAAAGCTTCCAGGACAAACAAAAACTAAAGGAATTTGCAAACACAAAACCAGCCCTACAGGAAATCTTGAAAGGGGTCTTCTAAGCAAAGAGAGACCCTAAAAGCAACATAGACCAGAAAGGAACACAGACAATACACGGTAACAGTCACCTTACAGGAAATACAATGGCACTAAATTCCTATCTTTCAATAGTTACCCTGAATGTAAATGGGCTCAATGCCCCAATCAAAAGACACAGGCTATCAGATTGGACAAAAAAACAAGGCCCATCGATATGCTGTTGGCAAGAGACTCATTTTAGACCCAAAGACACCCCCAGATTGAAAGTGAAGGGGTGGAAAACCATTTACCATGCTAATGGACACCAAAAGAAAGCTGGGGTGGCAATCCTTATATCAGACAAATTAGATTTTAAACCAAAGACTGTAATAAGAGATGAGGAAGGACACTATATCCTACTTAAAGGGTCTATCCAACAAGAAGATCTAACAATTGTAAATATCTATGCCCCTAACATGGGAGCAGCCAATTATATAAGGAAATTAATAACAAAAGCAAAGAAACACATCGACAACATACAATAATAGTGGGGGACTTTAACACCCCCCTCACTGAAATGGACAGATCGTCTAAGCAAAAGATCAACAAGGAAATAAAGACTTTCAATGACACACTGGACCAAACGGACTTCACAGACATATTCAGAACATTCCATCCCAAAGCAACGGAATACACATTCTTCTC
>NW_025416577.1:0-1042 GCF_002201575.2 Neomonachus schauinslandi
TCACTCTCTGTCTCCAAAGCTGTATAGAAAGCTTGCAGGGAACAAAATCTCCTGAGAGCAAACCCGAGTAGATTACTTAGCGCTGCCCCCAGCAAGGGCAGAGTAATTACTCCTCGAGAAAAGACATTTGAGAACCTCGTCAACAGGACCCTTCACCAAAAGATCAGCAAGAACAGCCAGCCACGGGCACCTGGTGGCTCAGTTGTTAGGTGTCTGCCTTCGGCTCAGGTCATGATCCCAGGGTCCCACATCAGGTTCCCTGCTCCTCCGGAAGCCTGCTTCTCCCTCTCCCACTCCGCCTGCTTGTGTTCCCTCTCCACTGTTTCTCTCTCTGTCAAATAAATAAATAAAATCTTAAAAAAAAAAAATCAGCCAGCCATGACCAAGTTTACCAATCAATGAGAATGGCAGATCTCCAGCACTAGGGGAATACAGCACATGGATTTCATGGCTTTTTTCCCCATGATTCTTTGGTCTTTCAAAGTGAATATTTTTGATTTTCTTTTTTTCTTTTGCTTTTTTTTTTAATTTTTCTTTTTCCCTTTTTCAACGAACAACTTATCATTCCCTTTTGAAAAAAAGAAATTATTTTTCATTTAAGAGTCATACTCTATCCCTTCATAGTAGTTTAACGTTATTTTTGGTATATATCTATATATGTTGTTCTCTCTAAAATTTTGGGATACAGTTGCTTGTAACAGACCAAAATATACCCTAAATCTCTAGTGTATGGCTGTGTTCTAGTCTCCTGCCTGATCACATTCTCGCCCTCCTTTTTTTCTTTATTCTCCTTCTTTTTTTCTCAAACAACTTCTTATCAATTCTTTTATAATTTTCATCTTTCCAGTCATATTCCATCCCTTCATCATATTTAACCTTATTTTTGTACATATGTAAGTTTTTCTTTCTTTAAACTTTTGGGAGGCAGTTTCTTCTAACAGACCAAAATACACCCAAAATCTAGTGCGTGGCACTGATCTATGAACCAGCCTGATCATATTTGATCATATCCTGTTTTTTTTTAATCTTTTTCTTTTTTTTT
>NW_025416578.1:0-1041 GCF_002201575.2 Neomonachus schauinslandi
CCCCCCTTCGTTTTTCCCTTCCTACGGTCTTCTTCTTTTTTTAACATATAATGTATTATTTCTTTCAGAGGTACAGGTCTGTGATTCAACAGTCGTACATAATTCACAGCACTCACAATAGCATATACCCTTGCCAATGTCTATCACCCAGCCACCCCATGCCTCCCACCCCCCACCATATTAGTTTTAGGTATACAAAATAATTATTTGATATATGTACATTGAGAAACAATTACTGCAATAAGTTTAGTTAACATCCGTTACCATGCATAGTTAGAATTTTTTGTGTGATAATATCTTTTAAGGTCTACTGTCATATCTACTTTCAAATATACAATACAATGTTGTAACTACAGTTACAATGTAATGCTGTACATTACATCACTAGAACTCATTTATCTTATACCTGGGACTTTGTACCTTTTGACCACCTTCACCCATTTGCCTGCCTCCCATCTCCCACTTCTAGCAACCATCAATCTGTTTTCTCTATCACGGAGTTCAGTTTTATTTTTTATTTCAAGTTTTTATTTAAATTCTAGTTAGTTAACATATATGGCTTCAGGTGTAGAATTTAATGATTAACTAACTGGTTTCAGGAATAGAATTTAGTGATTTATCATTTACATATAACACCCAGCACTCATTAACAAGTGTTCTCCTTAATACCCATCAACCATTTAGCCCATCCCCTGTTCACCTCCCCTCCAGCAAACCTCAGATTGTCCTCTGTGGTTAAGAGTCTCTTGTGGTTTCCTTCCCTCTCTCTCTCTCTTTTTTTTTTCCATTTCCCCTATATTCATCTGTTTTGTTTCTTAAATTCCACATACGAGTGAGATCATGTGGTATTTGTCTTTCTCTGACTGACTTAGTTTGCTTAGCATAATACAGTCTAGCTCCACCTGTGTCTTTGCAAATGGCAAGATTTCATTCTTTTTGATGGCTAATATTCCATTGTATATATATATATACAATGTAATACATTGTATATTGTATACATTACATCATTAGTTTTTGACGTAGTGTTCCATGATTCATTGT
>NW_025416579.1:0-1041 GCF_002201575.2 Neomonachus schauinslandi
ACTGTTTTGGAAGATCTCCCTAAGGAAAAAAATAAAAACAAATACAACAAGAATATTCACATAAGTCTTTGGAAAGAGTCTATGCAAGTGAGAGGCTTCAAATATTCAGTTTCTTTAGCTCCAAATCTGCCTGTGATTTCAGTTGAATAAGTTTTCATCGTGTTTATCAATTCATTGTTTTTATTTTCACTTGCTGCTTTGTTAGAATACTATTTTAAGTGTATTATGTTAGAAGTAAATTATTTATGATGGTTATGTGAAACTTAAATTTCAAATGTTGCCCATGGTATAAACACGGAGATTTGTCCTTAGGAATCCATACATGGAGCCTGTGGTGGAATTGACTTGTATAGATGAAGGGGACCTGGGGAAACCTGGTTTACTCTGTCCAGATGGGAGCACAGGAACTTAATATTTGCTTTATTTACTCAGAGGTTTACTCTGAACTTTCTATCGTGTCTCATCATAGCACCTAATACTGAGGGTGACTTTTAAGAATTAAATTATTTAACGCAGGTAAGTAACTTAACAGTGTTGCCTGACATACAACAAACAGTCAACAAGTATTAATTTTAATAATGGCCGTTGTTATTAGTATTTTTATTTGATTGTCATTCTATATAAACTGCACTACTCCAGTGTGGACATAAAACCTTTCAATATTTATCCACATCCAAGAGGAACCTAGTTTTATTAGACACTCAAAAGAAAACAAACATAAAAAAAAAAACCCAAACTATCCCAGTAGAAAATAAGTAAAAATTAACCCTGTAATAAAACCACTTATCTACCTATATGTGCAGCCCAACCCAACCACATGGTTGCTGAGTAGGCCTGAGCTCCTCCTAAGTAGAGGGCAGCCTCCCTGTCCTCAGTTCACCACCCCACACAGGGGAAATGGCTATTGTTCCACCACCAGGGAAATAATCTGTGTCACACACATGGGAGTTTGAACCCAAATGGTGAACTGAGAGGGATTTGAGATGTGTCTTTACCTCCTTTTCTACTCTTTGGTTCACATGAGAGAGGAAAGGAAACATA
>NW_025416580.1:0-1041 GCF_002201575.2 Neomonachus schauinslandi
CCCCCCTTCGTTTTTCCCTTCCTACGGTCTTCTTCTTTTTTTAACATATAATGTATTATTTCTTTCAGAGGTACAGGTCTGTGATTCAACAGTCGTACATAATTCACAGCACTCACAATAGCATATACCCTTGCCAATGTCTATCACCCAGCCACCCCATGCCTCCCACCCCCCACCATATTAGTTTTAGGTATACAAAATAATTATTTGATATATGTACATTGAGAAACAATTACTGCAATAAGTTTAGTTAACATCCGTTACCATGCATAGTTAGAATTTTTTGTGTGATAATATCTTTTAAGGTCTACTGTCATATCTACTTTCAAATATACAATACAATGTTGTAACTACAGTTACAATGTAATGCTGTACATTACATCACTAGAACTCATTTATCTTATACCTGGGACTTTGTACCTTTTGACCACCTTCACCCATTTGCCTGCCTCCCATCTCCCACTTCTAGCAACCATCAATCTGTTTTCTCTATCACGGAGTTCAGTTTTATTTTTTATTTCAAGTTTTTATTTAAATTCTAGTTAGTTAACATATATGGCTTCAGGTGTAGAATTTAATGATTAACTAACTGGTTTCAGGAATAGAATTTAGTGATTTATCATTTACATATAACACCCAGCACTCATTAACAAGTGTTCTCCTTAATACCCATCAACCATTTAGCCCATCCCCTGTTCACCTCCCCTCCAGCAAACCTCAGATTGTCCTCTGTGGTTAAGAGTCTCTTGTGGTTTCCTTCCCTCTCTCTCTCTCTTTTTTTTTTCCATTTCCCCTATATTCATCTGTTTTGTTTCTTAAATTCCACATACGAGTGAGATCATGTGGTATTTGTCTTTCTCTGACTGACTTAGTTTGCTTAGCATAATACAGTCTAGCTCCACCTGTGTCTTTGCAAATGGCAAGATTTCATTCTTTTTGATGGCTAATATTCCATTGTATATATATATATACAATGTAATACATTGTATATTGTATACATTACATCATTAGTTTTTGACGTAGTGTTCCATGATTCATTGT
>NW_025416581.1:0-1041 GCF_002201575.2 Neomonachus schauinslandi
GCCCATAGTAGAAAAAACAATGAGGTGCCTGGGTAGTTCATTGGGTTAATCCTAAGACTCTTGGTTTTGGCTCAGTCATGATCTCAATGTCTTGAGATCGAGCTCCTCGTAGGGCTCCATACTAAGGGGCAGAGTCTGCTTGAGGATTCTGTCTCTCCTTCTACTTCTCCCCACTCTCCCCCTGCCTCTCTCTCAAATCAATCAATCAATCGACCAATCAGTAAGTCTTTCAGGAAAAAGAAAAAAGGTCCTTGGCATCCATACAAGGAATTGAAGTTGATGATGTTGGAACACGTTTTATCTCAGGTCAGGTTGTTAGCTGAGTATGGACACCACCTCCCCGCATGAATGGCACCTATCCCGTGATCTCTGACAACATACGCCATTCTTGAGATGAGAGCACAGACACGTTTTCTTAGGTGAGGGGGCTCAGGATAGTAGGGCATGTAGGATGTTTAGTGCAGCACTGTGAGTTGGCCACAGAGGGGAGTCCCATCAAAGCCCTGCATCAGTCAAGGCCTCAGTGGCTGTGGTAACCGACTGGCCTGGAATATTGTACAATGAGGCCCCTGATCCTGACCCTGTAGGGGCCCCAGGGATGTGGACTTTCACAACCAAAGGGCAAAGCAGGAGACACAGTACCATGAGCCCCATGTCCCTTTGGGGAAAACTCTCCCAACTCACCATGATCATGTGCAAGATTGGAGAAGATGGGGAAGGACTGTTAGGCCAAAGGGGACACCGGCGGACTAGTTAGGCAAATGCATAGCACAGTGCAAGACGATTCTAGCTGAATGGGATGAGACATGGTTTAAAGTCTCTTTTCTGATATTCCTTCAAATACATGGACAATGAAGGCGCATCTGGCCCAAGCAGGGGCAGGGCCCTGAGGGCAAGTTTGGGGAGGAGATGGGGATGCAGGTTCAGATGGAGCAGGACTGTGGGAGGTTTGCGTTAGGTGATTGTGCAAGGCTTTTAGGAAGTGGGGTTTGCGTTGGTATTAAATTGAGAGAAGCATATCCATGCTTGCTCATGCAAGCA
>NW_025416582.1:0-1040 GCF_002201575.2 Neomonachus schauinslandi
CATGTATTAAAGTTGGAGAAGCTCTAGGCTTCCTAATAAATGTTTAAAACCATTCATCTAAATGAAAGCTTCATGTTCAGAAAGGAATCGTACCCATTTAACTATGCTACATAACAAAGCACGCCAAAACTAATTGGCTTTAATAAACATTTTTGGGCCAAGGCAGCCCAAAATCAGGAAGTGGGGGGAAAAAATCTCACCTTTTGATATGATATACTGAAAAGTCACACAGCAAAGGGAATAGATAGGAGAGAGTTGGAGAATTGGGGCCATCTTTGCCAACATTCTATTGTAATTATTAATATGTTATATGACTGAGAAGGAAGGACAAGCCTATTAACACACATATTAGACATTTGCATTGATTAGTTGGTTGTCACCTTGAAGCATGGAAAACTCTCTGTTAATCAGGCAAGAGATTTGATAATAAAATGTGATAATTTACTCATCTTTGTATTCCCAACACTTAGCATTGCACCAGGCAAATTTGTATGCAACCCACAAAAATAATTAATAATGATAAAAGAAATGGTAGTGGAAAAATTACTCTATTAGAAATCAGAAATCAACTGAATCACAATTCAGCTATGCCAAATTACCTGTGCAACTTTGGAAAGGAATAATTCAGCCTCCCTAGGATTTCTAGAGACAGACTGGGCATTCTCTAAATTTTTCCTTCCTTCCTTTCCCCTTTTTCTTCTTCTTCTCCTCTTCTTTCTTCTTCTTCTCCTCTTCTTTCTTCTCCTCCTCCTCCTCCTCCTTCTTCCTCCTCCTCCTCCTCCTTCTCTCCTTCTCCTCCTCCTCTCCTTCTCCTTCCTTTCTTTCTTTCTCTTTCTTTCTTTCTTTCTTTCTTTCTTTCTTTCTTTCTTTCTTTCTTTCTTTCTCTCTCTCTCTCTTTCTTTCTTCCTTCCTTTCATCATAAAATATTAAGACTATAGGAACCCTATAAATTATGTAGATCCAACCCACTCATCATGTAGATGGTGAGACTGAAGCTAAGAAAACAAATCACTTGGCTTAAAAACCAGATGGTTTATGTC
>NW_025416583.1:0-1040 GCF_002201575.2 Neomonachus schauinslandi
CAGACATATAAATTTTATTTCATTAAATAAAGCATTTCAAATTCATTTCCACTGATATATATTGCCTCATATAAAGTCCATTCTTCTAGGATATTTTACTTGAATTGAAATATTAATCAAGGAATGAAATATGGATGTGCAAAATTAGATATAAAAATGATTTCCTGCTACCGTTTTAGTGTAGTACTAAGAAAGGCACACCGATTTCTTGAATATATTTTTAATAAAATTATATTACTTGAGGATCATCTATAGCAAAGAGTTATATAGAAAGAACCATGTATACTCTTCTTTTTTATGATGTATCCATTTATTTTATAGAAGGAAAAGCAACGTGCATGAGCCTGGGGGCTGGGGTAGAGAAAGAGAGGGAGGTTTTGTTTTGTTTTGTTTTGTTTTTAAAGATTTTATTTAATTGAGAGAGAGTGAGAGACAGCACGAGATGGGGGAGGGTCAGAGGGAGAAGCACACTGGATCCTGGGACCCTGGGATCATGACCTGACCTGAAGGCAGTCACTTAACCAGCTGAGCCACCCAGGCGCCTGCGAGGGAGAGTTTTAAGCAGTCTCCACACTGAGCTCAGAGCCTAGTGGGGGCTCCATCTCAAGACCTGAGATCCTGACCTGAGCTGAAACCAAGGGTTGTATGCTTAACCGACTGGGCCACCCAGGCGCCCAAACCACATGTATTCTTAATAATTAAGCTATTCAATGAGAGGCACTGCTGCATAGAAACAGAACAATAAATTGAAAAAGAAAACTTTTAGAATCTATAATTTGAAACGTGTTAGCGACTATTACCACATGATGAATTTGTAAGATTGTTGTTATTTTTTTAAGTTAGACAATAGGCCTTCTATCATTAGTGTAAAAATTCACTTGAAAGTAGAATTTAAACACAAAAGTAACTTTTTCAACCATAATGTAAGACTTTTAACATCTTAAATGAGCTCACTCACTGTCTAATCATGTTGAAACCTCATATATTGTTTGCATAAGAACTTTAGGGAAAATTTCATCTCTAGGGCACACTTAAGTGCA
>NW_025416584.1:0-1040 GCF_002201575.2 Neomonachus schauinslandi
CATGTATTAAAGTTGGAGAAGCTCTAGGCTTCCTAATAAATGTTTAAAACCATTCATCTAAATGAAAGCTTCATGTTCAGAAAGGAATCGTACCCATTTAACTATGCTACATAACAAAGCACGCCAAAACTAATTGGCTTTAATAAACATTTTTGGGCCAAGGCAGCCCAAAATCAGGAAGTGGGGGGAAAAAATCTCACCTTTTGATATGATATACTGAAAAGTCACACAGCAAAGGGAATAGATAGGAGAGAGTTGGAGAATTGGGGCCATCTTTGCCAACATTCTATTGTAATTATTAATATGTTATATGACTGAGAAGGAAGGACAAGCCTATTAACACACATATTAGACATTTGCATTGATTAGTTGGTTGTCACCTTGAAGCATGGAAAACTCTCTGTTAATCAGGCAAGAGATTTGATAATAAAATGTGATAATTTACTCATCTTTGTATTCCCAACACTTAGCATTGCACCAGGCAAATTTGTATGCAACCCACAAAAATAATTAATAATGATAAAAGAAATGGTAGTGGAAAAATTACTCTATTAGAAATCAGAAATCAACTGAATCACAATTCAGCTATGCCAAATTACCTGTGCAACTTTGGAAAGGAATAATTCAGCCTCCCTAGGATTTCTAGAGACAGACTGGGCATTCTCTAAATTTTTCCTTCCTTCCTTTCCCCTTTTTCTTCTTCTTCTCCTCTTCTTTCTTCTTCTTCTCCTCTTCTTTCTTCTCCTCCTCCTCCTCCTCCTTCTTCCTCCTCCTCCTCCTCCTTCTCTCCTTCTCCTCCTCCTCTCCTTCTCCTTCCTTTCTTTCTTTCTCTTTCTTTCTTTCTTTCTTTCTTTCTTTCTTTCTTTCTTTCTTTCTTTCTTTCTCTCTCTCTCTCTTTCTTTCTTCCTTCCTTTCATCATAAAATATTAAGACTATAGGAACCCTATAAATTATGTAGATCCAACCCACTCATCATGTAGATGGTGAGACTGAAGCTAAGAAAACAAATCACTTGGCTTAAAAACCAGATGGTTTATGTC
>NW_025416585.1:0-1040 GCF_002201575.2 Neomonachus schauinslandi
AGATGGCTTCACTGGTAAATTCTACCAAACATTCCAGGAAGAATCAATACTAATACTTCCCAGACTCTTCCAAAAAATACAAGAGGAGGAACTCTTCCAAACACATTTTGAGGCCAGCATTACTCCTATACCAAATCAGACAAGGATACCACAAAAAAAGAAAATTACAGGCCAAATATCCATAATGAACATACATGCAAAAAATTCTCAGCAAAATATTAGCAAACCAAATTCAGTAATTAAAAGGATCATTCACCATGATCAGTGGGATTTATGCCAGGGATGCAAGGATGGTTTGACATCTTCAAATCAATCAGTGTGATACATCACAAGGATAAAATTCATATGATCATCTCAATACATGCAGAAAAAGCATTCCATTTTCTGAAGAAAATCAACAACCACTTTTGATAAAAACTCTCAACAAAGCAAGCATAGAGGGAATGTACCTCAACATAATAAAAGGCATATATGACAAGCCCACAGCTAACATACTCAATGGTGAAAAGCTGAAAGCTTTTTCTCTAAGATCAGGAACAAGACAAGGATGTCCACTCTTGTCATTTTATTCAACATAGTATTGGAAGTACCTAGCCAAAGCAATAGGTAAGAAAAAGAAATAAAAGGCAAACAAATTGGAAAGGAAGAAGTTTTTTATGAACAAAAAAATTTTTAAGGAATTCTTTATATAATTTGGAAACTAATCCTTTGTCAGTTATATGTGTTGCAAATGTCTTCTTCCTGTTTTGGATGGTATTTTGGTATCTTCACAAATAAGTGTTCTTAATTCTGATGCTAATTTAATTAATAATATTTTCCTTTTTGCCTTCACATTTTCCTGCCTTGTTTAAGACCTTACCTAACCTTTAGTCACAAATATATTCTTTATGATCTTTAATTTTTTTCCCCTTTCCCTTTCATATTTAGAAGCTTAACACACCTAGAATTGATAGTGTATAGAAAGGCAGATGTCTGATTGCATTTTCTTTTAATACAGAAAATCAACTGAACCAGCACCATTTATTAAAAAGTCCATTTTC
>NW_025416586.1:0-1040 GCF_002201575.2 Neomonachus schauinslandi
AGGGTCCTGGGATTGAGCCCCACATTGGGCTCCCAGCTCAGCAGGGAATCTGCTTCTCTTCCTCTCTCTGCCTCTCCTGTTTGTGCTCTCTCACTCTCTCTCAAATGAATACATAAAATCTTAAAAAAATTCTGTCCAATTAGTATACATATGTACATATATATGTACATTTATATATATAAATTGTGTAAAGTTTATATAAGTAAATAAAGTTTAAATTAACCTGTCAAATTAGAATATATATGTAAAGTTTATACAGATTTATTTATTTATTTATTTATTTATTTATTTATATAACTACAAATAAAATTTACTATATGTATAAATAATATATATATATATATTTTTTTTCTTTAAATAAAGGACATAGTTCTTAGGCCTTTTGTTAAAAATATCCAAAACTAAACTATTTGAAACTATCAGCTAAGGCCCATGCTTAAAACTACCTTTAAATATATTTTTCAGATGATAAGTTACTTTAATTATGATTATTATTATTTAGGTATTTACCAATAGATACAGTCAATGAAGTGAGACATGAGAGGAAAAAAATATATATATATTATATATGTATATATATGCATATATATATGACTCCTATATATATGAATCAAAGGCTGGCAATTCTGGATAAGTTACTTAAATAAGAGAAAACAGCAATATTGACTAATAATGATATAAATAACAGCACTAACAATTATCAAAAGTATATTTATTGAAGAATTACTGAGTGATGTGCACTGTGCTTAAAGGTGTATTTTCATGATTCTACTTAAATAGGACTAAGGAAAAACCCTCTATTACATAACTCAAGAGCACCCTATACTTCACTGCAATCATTATAAACTTTCACTTCTTTAATTAATTAGTTGTAATACATTTTAAATTTTTATTGAAGTGGTAATTAATTTTACTGGAGTGTACAAATGGAATCAAAAACATGAAAAATTTATAGTAATACAGTAAGATAGATTAACCCAAAAAATCCACCCACCAAATGTTATAAAAATGGTCTAATAAAATGAGGAATGAAAGGGGAG
>NW_025416587.1:0-1040 GCF_002201575.2 Neomonachus schauinslandi
CATTAATGCACTGGAACTGCATTTACTTAGACTCCTTTAGGATTGGACTCTGGACTTGTTTACATATGTTGGTGAGTATAGAATGAAAGCTGTTAATTCTAAATATATTTATTTTATATTAATGCCAATTGAACTTTCCTTTAGAATTTCGCCCAATCCAGGGAACTGACTAGGGATATTGGAGGAGGAGGAAGAAGAAGAGGCTGGTTGGTAGGGAAATCTTACTTTGTGTAGAAAGGAGATACAGGATGCCTTTTAGGTGGTTCTAAGCTAAACACTCATTTTTCTCTTTTCCTACATCTATCAAGTAAAATACTGTTATTTATGTACTTACAATCCATTCTAGGTGACATAGCCTAAAATGAGCACTTTAAATTTATGAAAAATTTTAACAGCATTTAATGATGTTGATAATTAGCAGAGTATTATCTTTTGGAATAAGAGGAGAGAGAAAAACTGTTTAGGTTTGTATATTTTTAACAAAAGGCCTAAGAACTATGTCCTTTTGGTAAAGAAAAATATCTATTATTTATATATATAGTAAAATTTATTTGTATTTATATAAATAAATCTGTATAAACTTTACATATATATTCTAATTTGACAGGTTAATTTAAACTTTATTTACTTATATAAACTTTACACACTTTATATATATAAATGTACATATATATGTACATATGTATACTAATTGGACAGAATTTTTTTAAGATTTTATTTATTCATTTGAGAGAGAGTGAGAGAGCACAAACAGGAGAGGCAGAGGGAGGAAGAGAAGCAGACTCCCTGCTGAGCTGGGAGCCCAATGTGGGGCTCAATCCCAGGACCCTGAGATCATGACCTGAGAGCCAAAGGCGGATGTTAACCATCTGAGCCACCCAGGTGCCCCAATTTGACATAAATTCAAAGTATATTTAATACTGCTAGAACTTCATGGGCAATCAATTGTGGTTGACGTGTCTGACGATCAAAGACAAGTCAGCTAAAGAAGGCAAGTGGCTGAATAACCACAGTCTGAAAGTTGTATTGCATGTAAAGTT
>NW_025416588.1:0-1040 GCF_002201575.2 Neomonachus schauinslandi
TTCCCCTCCGCTCAGTGCTGTCTGAGTCCAGGATCTGATCCCTGGGAGGTCTCCCCGGACTGCAGGCCATGGGGACAGGGATCTGGGACTTCGCACTGCTCCCGGCCCAACCGCATTCTATGGAGGATTGCTCTGTGTGGCCCGCCAGGTCCACTCCACGGGCCTTCACAGGCACCCCTGGCCCTCCTCACCCCCAGCCTCTGGCCCTGGGGGCTCCAGCGTTTGCAGTTGTTGCAGCAGACGCTGGGCACGGCGTGCCAGGTCCGAGCCTGGCATATGGAGGCCCATGTACATGAGCAGCACGTTCAGGCAGGGAAATTCTGGGCGCTGGAAAAACTCCTGGGGATATTGGTCCAGGCATGTACCCAGGATAGAGGAGATGGCCCTGGGGACAGACAAGTAAGCAGGGAGTCAGAGGACAAGGCACCCTCCCACACAGATGTCCCAAGGAACCCCTGAATGTCAGAGACCGGGCCTACTCCTTGTCCACCTGTGATCTGGAAGGACTGCCTGACACAGGCCTGGTCACAGAGACAGGCTGCCAAAAGCCTTTGTGAGGGGGAGCCCTTGATCAATGGTGTGCCATTTCTGTCCTTGTTGGGGGAGTCCGGACACACTTGTCAGTCTGTGTCCTTGCCCACTTGCCACTTGGATTCAACTGCATGCGGCCAGGGAGGGGTGGTATCGGGCCTGTTCACTGCCCTCACTGCACACATCACTGCTCTGTGAATATCCAGCCAAGGAGGGAGCAAAGGGACTCTGGTCGTGCCAGGCCTTCCCAGGACCCTCCCAATACCTCCAGCTTTACCTCCGGTGCCTAATGCTGCCTCATTCACTAGGTGCCATGTGTGGGTCTCTTTCCACTGACACTCATCTCCCACAGGGTTGGGGACGTCTGTACCTGAGCTCTCCTGGGTCTCCTGAGCACCTGCTGAGCACCCAGTGTCCAGGTTCCACCAGATCGCTGAGTGTGATGGCCCCACACTCCTTGTTGTGGGTCCCGGGATTGGGGTAGAGACAGGGCTGGGAGGGGCAGGGAT
>NW_025416589.1:0-1039 GCF_002201575.2 Neomonachus schauinslandi
TTATATACGTTTCTTTTCTGTTCCTTGTCTAATTGTATTTCTTACTAATTTCTGCACAATGCTGAAAAGGAATAGTGAGAGGGAACATATCTGCCTTCCTCCTGATCTTAGTGGGAAGGCTTCTACTTTCCTACCATTAAGTATAAATTTGGCAGGAAGTTTCTGGTAGTTATTTTTTTTTTTCAAGTTGAACTGTTACCTCTATTGCCCCAGTTTACTGAGAGGTTTTTAAATTTTATTTTATTTAATTTTAATTATTTATTTGACAGGGAGAGACACAGCGAGAGAGGGAACATAAGCAGGGGGAGTGGGAGAGGGAGAAGCAGGCTTCCCGTGGAGCAGGGTGCCTGATGTGGAGGCGCCCCGAGAGTTTTAATTTTTGAGTGGGTATCAGATACTGTACAATGGATTTTATGTATTAATATGGACTTGTGATTATTTTATAAAATAGTCTGTTGATGAAATGAATTGCATTAAATGATTTTGGAATGTTAAATCGATCTTTCATACCAGGAATAGAATCACATCATTGTGGTGTATAATTCTTTTTATACATTGTTGCATTCAACGTGTAATCATTTTTTGAGGCTCCTTGCATCTATGTTCATAAGAGACACTGATGTGTATTTTTTTTTCTGTCATTGTTGGAATTATAATGAGGTAATGGTGATATCACAGAAGGAATCAGAAATGTTTCAGTTGCTTTTATACTCTGAAAGGAATTGTAGATAATTAATTTAATCGTTCCTTCAAAGTTTAATAAAATTTGCCAGGGAACCCACCTGGGCCTGTGTTTCTGTTTTGGGAGGTTATTAATTATTTATTCAATTTATTCAATAGACATAGACCTATTCATTTTGTCTATTCCTTCTTAATGAGTTTTGAAAAAATTGTGTCTTTCAAAGAATTTGCCCATTTCCACTAAATTATTAAATTTCTCACCATAGAGTGATTTATAATATTCTTTTACTATCCTTTTAATTTCAATGGGAGCAGTCATCATGTCCCCTCTTTTATTTCTGCTGTTAATAAATTGTGT
>NW_025416590.1:0-1039 GCF_002201575.2 Neomonachus schauinslandi
GATGAGAACCGGTGAGCCTGGCGTCCTCCAGCGTGTGAGGCCCCCCCGCCCCCCCCCCCGTCCCTTGCGGGGGCCGGGGGGGGGGGGGCTGTAACGGGCTCCCCTCCCCCCCTTGGCACCAGGCACGGGACCCGCTGTGCTGGGGAAGTGGCTGCAATAGCAAACAATGGGTTCTGCGGCACAGGCGTGGCCTATAATGCGCGCGTCGGAGGTACGCGGGCTCCGGCTCCTTGGGCCCCGGGACGCTGGGCGGCCGGGGGTGCCGGATCGAGGGCAGCCCCAGGACGGCACCTTGGGCGGGGGACGGGCCCGCACGGATGCCCTCCCTCCCGGGGGCTCGACGGACCCGCAGGGGTGGGGTGGGCGGGGTCATGCACAGAGGCCCGACGCCCCCTCCCGCCCCCTCCCGCCCCTCCCGCCGCGGCCCCTGCAGGCGTGCGCATGCTGGACGGCACCATCACGGACGTCATCGAGGCCCAGTCGCTGAGCCTGCAGCCGCAGCACATCCACATCTACAGCGCCAGCTGGGGCCCCGAGGACGACGGCCGCACGGTGGACGGCCCCGGCATCCTCACCCGGGAGGCCTTCAGGCGCGGCGTGACCAAGGTGAGCGCACCCCGGGGCCTCGGCGGGCCTGGGCCTGCTCCCAAGGCCGACGCCCCCATCCCGGTCCCCGTCCCTGTGTGCAGGGCCGCGGTGGGCTGGGCACGCTCTTCGTCTGGGCGTCGGGCAACGGCGGCCTGCACTATGACAACTGCAACTGTGACGGCTACACCAACAGCATTCACACGCTCTCGGTGGGCAGCACCACCCGGCAGGGCCGCGTGCCCTGGTACAGCGAGGCCTGCGCCTCCACGCTCACCACCACCTACAGCAGCGGCGTGGCCGCAGACCCGCAGATCGTGAGTGCCCCACGCACCCCAAGTCCGCCAGACAGGCTCCTCCCTCCCCGCCTGTCCCCTGCCCCCTCCTGACTGTCCCTGCCCATCCCTGACTGTCCCCTGCCCCTTCCTGACTGCCCCCTGCCCCCCCCCCCCCT
>NW_025416591.1:0-1039 GCF_002201575.2 Neomonachus schauinslandi
AAAAACAAGACCCATCGATATGCTGTCTGCAAGAGACTCATTTTAGACCCAAGGACACCCCCAGAGGGAAAGTGAGGGGGTGGAAAACCATTTACCATGCTAATGGACACCAAAAGAAAGCTGGGGTGGCAATCCTTATATCAGACAAATTAGATTTTAAACCAAAGACTGTAATAAGAGATGAGGAAGGACACTATATCATACTTAAAGGATCTATCCAACAAGAAGATCTAACAATTGTAAATATCTATGCCCCTAACATTGGAGCAGCCAATTATATAAGCCAATTAATAACAAAAGCAAAGAAACACATTGACAACAATACAATAATAGTGGGGGACTTTAACACCCCCCTCACTGAAATGGACAGATCGTCTAAGCAAAAGATCAACAAGGAAATAAAGACTTTAAATGACACACTGGACCAAATGGACTTCACAGACATATTCAGAACATTCCATCCCAAAGCAACGGAATACACATTCTTCTCTAGTGCCCATGGAACATTCTCCAGAATTGATCACATCCTAGGTCATAAATCAGGTCTCAACCGGTACCAAAAGATGGGAATCATTCCCTGCCTATTTTCAGACCACAATGTTTTGAAACTAGAGCTCAATCACAAGACAAAAGTCAGAAAGAACTCAAATACATGGAGGCTAAAGAGCATCCTACTGAAGAACGAATGGGTCAAACAGGAAATTAAAGAAGAATTAAAAAAATTCATGGAAACCAATGAAAATGAAAACACAACTATTCAAAATCTTTGGGATGCAGCAAAGGCAGTCCTAAGAGGAAAGTATATAGCAATACAAGCCTTTCTCAAGAAGCAAGAAAGGTCTCAAGTACACAACCTAACCCTACACCTAAAGGAGCTGGAGAAAGAACAGCAAATAAAGCCTAAACCCAGCAGGAGAAGAGAAATAATAAAGATCAGAGCAGAAATCAATGAAATAGAAACTAAAAGAACAGTAGAACAGATCAACGAAACTAGGAGCTGGTTCTTTGAAAGAATTAACAAGATTGATAAACCCCTGGC
>NW_025416592.1:0-1039 GCF_002201575.2 Neomonachus schauinslandi
CTCGATCCCAGGACCCTGGGATCATGACCCGAGCCGAAGGCAGTCGCCTAACCAACTGAGCCACCCAGGCGCCCCGAAAAAGAGTATTATTAATTGAATAATTTAAGTTTTTATGTCTAGCCTATTTTTAATCTAAATTATGTAAATAAATTCGCTCAAGTCGAATTGTAATTTCATATGAACTATTATGAGAATAGTTTCAATCCCTTTTTAAAATCAGTGCATATTATAAAAATGTGCAATTTTATAGAATTTGGAGCATTGTTTTAACAGTCTCGTGATTGACAGGAATTTATGGTTACTTTCTTTTTGTCTTTAGGGCGCACTGTTGGTAATAAATGATATTATACAAAATACCTGATTGAAAACCCAGACACCAATGATCATATTCCTATAAGAGAATCTGTGCTGCTTCATCGTGATCTACTTTAGGATATGATTTCTTATATGTCAGTGTAAAAAGCATAATCTGTGGATAGGAGGATTTATCTTTTATTTAAAATCTAATTTCTTTTTCCTTTTTTTATTGAAGTACAGTTGACACAGGATGCGACATTAGTTTCGGGAGTACAGCAGTGATCCGACAGCTCTGGGGCTTCCACTGGGCTCACAGTGTAGCTATGACCTGTCACCATGCACCCCACCATCACAGTACCACTGACTAGGTGCCCCGTGCTGGGCCTTCCTTCCTGGTGACTTACTCATTCCAGAACTGGAAGCCCGTACCGCCCCTACCCTTCATGCATTGTGCCCATCCCGCCACCCCCCTCCCTTCTGGCAACCATCAGTTCATTCTCTGTGTAAAATCTGATTTCTTAAAGGAGCCAGAAGTTTTTCATTTGAATATGTAAAATTTTAAAGGACTTCACAAAGCCAGTCATGTTTGAAAGTTTGTTTTTTTTTTAAAGGTTTTATTTATTTGACAGAGAGAGGCACAGTGAGAGAGGGAACATAAGCAGAGAGAGTTGGAGAGGGAGAAGCAGACTCCCAGATGAACAAGGAGCCCGATGCGGGGCTCGATCCCAGGACCCTGGGATCA
>NW_025416593.1:0-1039 GCF_002201575.2 Neomonachus schauinslandi
CTCGATCCCAGGACCCTGGGATCATGACCCGAGCCGAAGGCAGTCGCCTAACCAACTGAGCCACCCAGGCGCCCCGAAAAAGAGTATTATTAATTGAATAATTTAAGTTTTTATGTCTAGCCTATTTTTAATCTAAATTATGTAAATAAATTCGCTCAAGTCGAATTGTAATTTCATATGAACTATTATGAGAATAGTTTCAATCCCTTTTTAAAATCAGTGCATATTATAAAAATGTGCAATTTTATAGAATTTGGAGCATTGTTTTAACAGTCTCGTGATTGACAGGAATTTATGGTTACTTTCTTTTTGTCTTTAGGGCGCACTGTTGGTAATAAATGATATTATACAAAATACCTGATTGAAAACCCAGACACCAATGATCATATTCCTATAAGAGAATCTGTGCTGCTTCATCGTGATCTACTTTAGGATATGATTTCTTATATGTCAGTGTAAAAAGCATAATCTGTGGATAGGAGGATTTATCTTTTATTTAAAATCTAATTTCTTTTTCCTTTTTTTATTGAAGTACAGTTGACACAGGATGCGACATTAGTTTCGGGAGTACAGCAGTGATCCGACAGCTCTGGGGCTTCCACTGGGCTCACAGTGTAGCTATGACCTGTCACCATGCACCCCACCATCACAGTACCACTGACTAGGTGCCCCGTGCTGGGCCTTCCTTCCTGGTGACTTACTCATTCCAGAACTGGAAGCCCGTACCGCCCCTACCCTTCATGCATTGTGCCCATCCCGCCACCCCCCTCCCTTCTGGCAACCATCAGTTCATTCTCTGTGTAAAATCTGATTTCTTAAAGGAGCCAGAAGTTTTTCATTTGAATATGTAAAATTTTAAAGGACTTCACAAAGCCAGTCATGTTTGAAAGTTTGTTTTTTTTTTAAAGGTTTTATTTATTTGACAGAGAGAGGCACAGTGAGAGAGGGAACATAAGCAGAGAGAGTTGGAGAGGGAGAAGCAGACTCCCAGATGAACAAGGAGCCCGATGCGGGGCTCGATCCCAGGACCCTGGGATCA
>NW_025416594.1:0-614 GCF_002201575.2 Neomonachus schauinslandi
GACCGGACGGGGCCGGACGGGGGCGGGGCGGGGGGCGGGGCAGCTGGTGGGGACTGAAGGGGCCGTGCCGACTCTAGGGGGCGGGGCTCCGGAAGGGGTGGAGCTCGACGGGGGCGGAGCTCGACGGGGGAGGGACGCGGGGCCAAGTGCCGCGGTAACTCCCCTTCCACTGCGGTCCGGGACTTGAAGCGGAGCTCGGCGGCCTTGGCGCCCCCGCCCCCGGGCCGCCGAGCTCCTCCGGCTCCGCCCTCTGGGTGAACGGGGTTGGGTTGAGCCTAGGCTTTGGGAGAGGAGGTGGAGGGGAGGCGGCAAATCCCTCCTCTCCCCGGCCGTCTTTGCGAAGTGGCAGGACTTCACCCTCCCGTGCAGCCGACGTGCGGCCTGCCTCAGCGCCCCCCCTCTCCCGCGCCCTGTATGGGGGTCCCTTACATGGGAGGAATACGGATCTTTAATTGGGTCTGTCACCCCCTCAGTGGAAAGAGGCTGGGGTACAGAGAGTCTGGACTGGCGGTGCAAGTCGCCCCCTGCCCCCTGCCGCCAGTGCAGTTACTTCAGCGGCCTCTTTCCTTCTCGGTGAAATGAAGGCCTGGGGTAAAAAAAAAAAAAAAAAAAAA
>NW_025416594.1:714-1039 GCF_002201575.2 Neomonachus schauinslandi
CCCTCAGCGCTCGGTGCAGCATCTTCCCGCTGCACAAGACACCGAGCAGCCTCTCGAAAGAACCAAAGACACCAGTAGGCTTGGCTGACACGGGTGCGTCGGTAACGGATGCTCCCTTGACAAATAAAAACATAGAGGCACTTTTCTCCTGGCTGTTTATTACAGTACAAAGAAAAAACGCACTGGCTGGAAACAGACGCCAGATTTCAAATGTAGAGGCGAAGGAGGAGGTGGCAATTAAAACGTGATTACACAAGTCTGGGCACTGAGGAAAAGTTTACAGGACAGTGGGTGTGTGTTTTCTATAACAGACACTTAAATATAC
>NW_025416595.1:0-272 GCF_002201575.2 Neomonachus schauinslandi
TGAAGAAAATGAACAAAACCCAAACAGAGGGAACCCCAAGACATCTGGCAAGACACATGATATAGACTAAATTTGATCCCCCATCCCACTCACATGTTTCAGTTCTAACCCCTATGAAACTGGACCTGGAACCTTGGGAGGAACATAGGTTGAGTTAGGTCACAAGGTTAGGATTCTCATGATGGGGTTAGCATGCTTATGAGAAAAGACACAGAGAACTTTCACTCTCCATGCACACCTGCAAAGAAAGGTTATGTGAGCGCAAAGCCAGA
>NW_025416595.1:372-1038 GCF_002201575.2 Neomonachus schauinslandi
CCTTATGTTGGACTTCTACCCAGCAGAACTGTGAGAAAATGCATTACGGATGTTTAGCCATTTTCGAAACCTAGCATTTGGTGCATTTTTGTACAAGACAAGAAAGGAGGATTCATAGGGCATAACACTGGACTTTATCAAGATTAAAACCTTCCGTTGTAGTAAAGATCTTGTTAGGAGGATGAAAAGACAAGCTATAGACTAGGTGAATATATTTGCAAACCACTTATCTGACAAAGAACTTCTATCTATAATATATAAAAAAACAACACTCAATAGGGGGAGGAAAACAAACAAACAAAAAAACTATCCAAATAGCAAATGGGCAAAAGACATGAACAGACATTTCAGCAAAGAGAACATGCACATGGCAAATAAGCACAAGAAAAAACTGTACATTAGTTGCCATGAGGGAAATGTAAAGGAAAAACTTGATTGAAAATCACTACTACCTCCCTTTTAGGACAGCTCGTTAATATAAAACACAGTAAAAACATCAAATGTAGGAAAGAGCCAGCTCTCCTCCATCGCTGGTGGGTATGTAAATGGAACAGCCACTCTGGTAAGACAGTTTGATAGGTTCTGCAAAAGCGAAACATAAATGCGACAACCCAGCACTCACTGTCCTGGACCTTTATTCTAGAGAATGAAAATTTAAGATCCCAC
>NW_025416596.1:0-1038 GCF_002201575.2 Neomonachus schauinslandi
GCAAATATTTTTTTGATCTTGGGGGTTCTGGCTGTGAATTTGATGCATGACAATTATAGTTAAAAACACTGGCTTGGTCTACAGAAGATCATTAATATTTTGTGACCATATAAGTTGTCATGGTGGGTTGTTTTATGTTGTAGGTGTTATTGTTAAATACAGGGACTGTTTCCAGGCACAGAATATGAATCATAAATTAGGATGGACATTAGGGGTGATTATGAGGACGTAGCAAAAGTCTGTGGTCCTAGGTCTACAAATGCGTGGTGAGGAATTAGGACAAACTGGAGACGGGCCGTTTGACACATGGACTCTGCCTAGCCGTGTTGAAAAATACTTTGATTCCAAGCCTTCAAATACCCATGTGGAGTCTGTGCTCACCTCATTCACACAGAGACCTCCTGGACACAGAAGCGCTAAAAAGGAAAGGTCTCCCTGCAGCAGGAGCATCAGTGTTTGCTTGGGAGCATGACACAGGTGAGCGTGGGGCTGGGCCAACCCCTGGTGGCACTGCTACTTGGGAGGAACCCCTCTGCCTTTGTATCAGTTATTAAAAACAGAATTTGGACCCTTTGGTCAGCCCCCCCCAAATTCTTCTAAGAAGTGAGCATGTTCAACTGCTTGAGCTTTGTTCTGGCAACCCCCTGCCCAAAGTTGCTTACGGACTGTTCTGCACCTAGTTTCCAAGGCTGTGCAACACAAAGTAGCCTCTGTTTTGAGGAGGTGGAAGTTAAGTATACATTTATTTTTAACTGTGACTTTTCAGGACCCCATTTTACAAAATACCTTGTTTCCTTTATTATTGTTTCTGGAAAGGAAAGTTCTATTAAAATTGCCCTAGTTTGAATAGAGAACATTTTTATTAATTAGGGCTTATTTTGAAAAATTCTGAGTTTAATTCAAGTGTATGCCAGTACCTTCCAAAGTAAGGTAATATTCAGAGACAGTGTTCTTATCACATGGCTTAGAGAAATTCTGGAATATTCTTATACAAAGATTCCTTATTAATGAATGTCTTTGACTTAAATTTAACCAAAA
>NW_025416597.1:0-1038 GCF_002201575.2 Neomonachus schauinslandi
TCCATCCTGGCAAAGCAGTGCAGATACTCGTGGTTCTGCTGTAGGGGAAAAGATGAGCATTTGTGTAGCTTTAGTGCTTGGATGTCAGCGTATGTCAAGTACCCCGTTGATCTCATGGTTAATTTTGGTGTGTGGGCTCCACCACCCTGGTGACCAGGGACCAGCCCCAGCTGCAGGGGCCTGAAGTGCGCTCAGTGCCTCGGGTGAGCTGAGAGGAGAGCGCTGCGCATGTGCCAGCTTGGGGCAGAGTAGCCAGTGATGTGGAACAGGACAAGCATGGGGAGAGTTCGCCTGAATGCAGGGCTTGAGGTTCCTTGACTATGACCCTGTAGCATCCAGTCAGGACGAGAGTGACCTGGGGGCAGCGAGAACAGGATCAGCAGTCAGCAGGACTGAGGGTCTAGACAGGCTTTGAAACACAAGGGAGTCCCCCAACAGAAGGGGGATCCTGTGATGCCTTGGGTTCTTCCAGGTCAGAAGGCCATAGCTGGCCCCGTGATCCCAGGCCCACCCAGACTCGAGGGAGGGCCGGGCTGCACAGTGCAGGTCCTGACCCAGGCAGCCTGTTCTGGGCTCCCACAGTTGGGGCTCCCCCCAACCTCCTCAATGCTCCCCAAGGCCAGAGGTTGGGATGCAGGTGGTGGGAAGTAAGGTCTTCTCCTTGGGGAGACTCAGAGCCTCCTACTATGGCTTGATGAAGGGAGGGAAAGTTCTTCTCTACCCGCAAGGTCTTAGCAGGACTCAGAATTAAAATGGCACGAGTCAGATTAATAGGACAGTGATTGGGGGCCCACTAATGCAACTGAGACTCAAAGAAGGGACCGAGGCAGGCAGTTTTACCCATTTTAGACAAAGTGACAATAAATCTGTGAGGCATTGACAGGACAAAGAACCCTGAGCTTTGGGAGCTTGGATTAGTAAGGAAGTCTAGACAGAGTTTGGGCTGGAAGAGTACATGGTAAAAAGTAACAGGGGTTGTTTCTAAAGTTCTTTGGGCTCTAAATTCCCCAGCTCTGGGGATAAGGCAGTCTCTTCACG
>NW_025416598.1:0-1038 GCF_002201575.2 Neomonachus schauinslandi
GAAACAGACACACACCACACACCACACACCACACACACACACACACAGACACACACACACACACAAACAGGAGGAGACTGTGTTGGCTAGGCAGCTAGCCCTCGGGAGGGTGGTCGTGCTTGGGTGGGCTCTGGGCGCCCAGGAGCCCCTCGGGGACGAGATGCGCAGCCAAGGCGTCACGAGTCCCGCTCTGCTCCCGTTCCCGCCCTGGACCCACTCTGGTCCTCGGGGCATGTGGGCGATTCCTCCTCTGCTGTCGTCCTTTCTATGGGGGACTGCTTTGGGGCGAGGTGCAGGGCGCCCCCCTCTCCCCATCTTGCTGAGCGAGCGAGCCTCGGTCTTCGCTTCGCTGTTGCAGGGAGACTAAGCACGGATTCTGGTGCCAGCGGGTGGTCCCGGGTGCCAAGGGGGGAGGCCCCGGGCGACCGGCCATCTTGTGTCCTGCCCACCCGGAGCGGGGACCCCCGGCACGGGGGCAAGGGAAGGAAGGGAATGCCCGCGGGTCGGAGCGCACCCCAGGGCTGCTGGGGACAAGGTGGAGGCGGGCCCAGGCCTAAGGTGGGGCCAGTTGCCCAGTGCGGTTGTGCACTCCGGGCGGCCCAATGGAATGGCTAGGGGATCTGGGGATGAGGGCCCGAGGCGCAGGACCATGGGAGGACACGCCTGCCCAGAGCGGGTGCCGTCGGGCCCGCGCTGGCCCCGCCCCATCCGTGCCAGGGTCATCGTCGCCCTCCCGCGTGCCCTCCCTCCGAAGGCGTCGCCTTCGCCCCCCCAGCCCGCCCCCATCGACCCCCAGCCCACCCCTCTGGGTCCGGTGTGCGTGGGCGTGGTGGCTTGGAGGCCGAAGGGCTGGCTGGAGGACGCCTGCCCCTGCAGGGGGGCACCTGCTGCGAGCCAGGGACTCGCGGTGCGGTGCGCGGCTGGCGAGGGGCCAGGGGGGCACGGGGCGTCTGGAGGAAGCCTTCTTGGGCAAGGGGGCGGGGTGCTGTGGCGGTAAAGGTATGGGAAGGGAGGCCGAAGGGGAAAGAAAAGGCAAAG
>NW_025416599.1:0-1037 GCF_002201575.2 Neomonachus schauinslandi
TACACATTCTTTTCAAGTGCACATGGTATATTCTCCAGAACAGATCACATATTAGGCCACAAAAAAAGCATCAACAAATTCATAAAGATCAAAGTTATACCATGCATCTTTTTTGACCACAATGCCATAAAACTAGAAATCAACCACAAGAAAAATAGACAAACAAAGAAACAAAACCAAACACAAGAAAAATTCCAGAAAGTCCAAAAATACATGGAGGTTAAATAGCATGCTACTAAACAATGAATGGGTCAACCAAGTAATCAAAGAACAATTTAAAAAGTCCTTGGCAACAAAAGAAAATGAAGACAATACTCTCCAAAATACATCAGCAAAAGATGTTCTAAGAGGGCAGTTTATAGCAATACTATCAATATTGATAGCCTACCTCAATAAGTAAGAAAAATCTTAAATAAACACCTAACCTTACACCTAAAGGAACTAGAAAAAGAATTCAAACGAACCCCAAACTAGCAGAAGGAAGGAAACAGCAAAGATTAGAGCAGAAATAAATGAATTATGTAGAAAATGAATAAACAATAGAACAGATCAACAAAACCAGGAGTTGGTTCTTTGAAAAGATCAACTAAATTGATAGTTCTAGGGGCACTTGGGTGACTCAATAGGGTAAGTGTCTGACTCTTGATTTTGGCTCAGGTCATGATCTCAGGGTTGTGAGACTGAGACCCGTGTGGGGCTTCCCTCCCAGTGAGCAGTCTGCTTGAGATTCTCTCTCTGCCTCTCCCTTTGACCCTCCCCCCACTCTCTCACAATCTCTCTCTAATATTTTTAAAAATTGACAGAGTTCTAGCCACCCACTTCAACAACAAAAAAGAAAGTGAAAGGACACAAAAATGAAACATGAAAGAGGAGAAATAACCAAAACCACAGAAATACAATTATAAGAAAATATTATGAAAAGCAACATGCTGACAAATTAGCCAAAACAAAAAAATAGATAAATTCCTAGAAACATATAACCTACCAAAACTGAAGCAGGAAGAAATAGAAAATTTGAATAGATTGATTTCAACAAG
>NW_025416600.1:0-1037 GCF_002201575.2 Neomonachus schauinslandi
ACCTGGCAGGCCAGAAAGGACTGGCAGGATATATTCAGAGCACTAAAAGAGAAAAATAGGCAGCCAAGAATACTATATCCAACTAGACTGTCAATGAAAATAGAAGGAGAGATAAAAAGCTTCCAGGACAAACAAAAACTAAAGGAATATGCAAACAAGAAACCAGCCCTACAAGAAATATTGAAAGGGGTCCTCTAAGCAAAGAGAGCCTAAAAGCAAGATAGACCAGAAAGGAACACAGACAATATACAGTAACAGTCACCTTACAGGCAATACAATGGCACTAAATTCCTATCTTTCAATAGTTACCCTGAATGTAAATGGGCTCAATGCCCCAATCGAAAGACACAGGCTATCAGATTGGATTAAAAAACAAGACCCATCAATATGCTGTCTGCAAGAGACTCATTTTAGAACCAAAGACACCCCCAAATTGAAAGTAAGGGGGTGGAAAACCATTTACCATGCTAAAGGACACCAAAAGAAAGCTGGGGTGGCAATCCTTATATCAGACAAATTAGATTTTAAACCAAAGACTGTAATAAGAGATGAGGAAGGACACTATATCCTACTTAAAGGGTCTATCCAACAAGAAGATCTAACAATTATAAATATCTATGCCCCTAACATGGGAGCAGCCAATTATATAAGCCAATTAATAACAAAAGCAAAGAAACACATCAACACCAATACAATAATAGTGGGGGGCTTTAATACCCCCCTCACTGAAATGGACAGATCATCTAAGCAAAAGATCAACAAGGAAATAAAGACTTTAAATGACACACTGGACCAAATGGACTTCACAGACATATTCAGAACATTCCATCCCAAAGCACAGAATACACCTTCTTCTCTAGTGCCCGTGGAACATTCTCCAGAATAGATCACATCCTAGGTCATAAATCAGGTCTCAACCGGTACCAAAAGATTGGAATCATTCCCTGCATAGTTTCAGACCACAATGCTTTGAAACTAGAACTCAATCACGAGAGGAAAGTTGGAAAGAACTCAAATACATGGAGGCTAAAGAGCAT
>NW_025416601.1:0-1037 GCF_002201575.2 Neomonachus schauinslandi
ACCTGGCAGGCCAGAAAGGACTGGCAGGATATATTCAGAGCACTAAAAGAGAAAAATAGGCAGCCAAGAATACTATATCCAACTAGACTGTCAATGAAAATAGAAGGAGAGATAAAAAGCTTCCAGGACAAACAAAAACTAAAGGAATATGCAAACAAGAAACCAGCCCTACAAGAAATATTGAAAGGGGTCCTCTAAGCAAAGAGAGCCTAAAAGCAAGATAGACCAGAAAGGAACACAGACAATATACAGTAACAGTCACCTTACAGGCAATACAATGGCACTAAATTCCTATCTTTCAATAGTTACCCTGAATGTAAATGGGCTCAATGCCCCAATCGAAAGACACAGGCTATCAGATTGGATTAAAAAACAAGACCCATCAATATGCTGTCTGCAAGAGACTCATTTTAGAACCAAAGACACCCCCAAATTGAAAGTAAGGGGGTGGAAAACCATTTACCATGCTAAAGGACACCAAAAGAAAGCTGGGGTGGCAATCCTTATATCAGACAAATTAGATTTTAAACCAAAGACTGTAATAAGAGATGAGGAAGGACACTATATCCTACTTAAAGGGTCTATCCAACAAGAAGATCTAACAATTATAAATATCTATGCCCCTAACATGGGAGCAGCCAATTATATAAGCCAATTAATAACAAAAGCAAAGAAACACATCAACACCAATACAATAATAGTGGGGGGCTTTAATACCCCCCTCACTGAAATGGACAGATCATCTAAGCAAAAGATCAACAAGGAAATAAAGACTTTAAATGACACACTGGACCAAATGGACTTCACAGACATATTCAGAACATTCCATCCCAAAGCACAGAATACACCTTCTTCTCTAGTGCCCGTGGAACATTCTCCAGAATAGATCACATCCTAGGTCATAAATCAGGTCTCAACCGGTACCAAAAGATTGGAATCATTCCCTGCATAGTTTCAGACCACAATGCTTTGAAACTAGAACTCAATCACGAGAGGAAAGTTGGAAAGAACTCAAATACATGGAGGCTAAAGAGCAT
>NW_025416602.1:0-1037 GCF_002201575.2 Neomonachus schauinslandi
TAATCACCCTTAACACATGAGTCCATCTTCTAGTCCTTTCCCTCTGAGTGCAGTGTGTGTGTGTGTGTGTGTGT
The DNA here is from genome assembly GCF_002201575.2 of Neomonachus schauinslandi. Taxonomy (NCBI): domain Eukaryota; kingdom Metazoa; phylum Chordata; class Mammalia; order Carnivora; family Phocidae; genus Neomonachus; species Neomonachus schauinslandi. The sequence goes on from NW_025416602.1 coordinate 75, forward strand.
GTGTGTGTGTGACATGGTGGGGCAGGGCGGTTCCAGGGCTGGGCTCTTGATCTACCTGATATCCCCACCGTGGACAGACACTGTCACTCCTGTCCCCTGGGGCATTCTCAGTGGCCACAGAGCATTTCCTCAGCTGCCCCAGCTGTTGAACAGTTGAGCCATTTATACGGATTTGCCTCTCAGAATTACAGTGAAAAGTACATCCATGCCATAAATCTCTGTTTCTTTAGGACTGATTCTAGAGGAACAAATGGAAACCCCTTGAGCCACATTTCTGGAGTATTGGCCGCAGACTCCTGTATCTATGCTCTCTTTATTAAGGTGGAGCCTTGTTTGGGAAAGGAGGGACCCCGGAGACCCGAGATGAGCCCTGAAATCATGAGGAGGACAAGCTGGCAGTGAGGCCATCAGGGTCCCTGGCAATGACCTACAGAGCAGGGAAGAGCCTGCCCACAGCCCCCTCATGGGTCCTCCCCCACAAGCATCCCTGCCCCGAGTTCTGGGACACACCTCACGCAGGCCCGTCTCGGGATGCACCCCAGCCACTCCAGCCCCTCCTGCGCCATAACTCAGCTTCTGACGCGAGCAACCAGGCCGTGCTCCAGGCAGCAGAGGGCTGCATGTCGGGCCCCTCCTGTCTGCTTGTGCCCTGGCCATCCTGGCTGGAGCCCATCGTCTCAGGGAGGAACCTCGGATGGCAACGCGGGTCAGTGAGTTCCAGATGTGCGTTCATCCGGATGTAGGGTTAGTGGCGACAGCGAGAACCACTGGCACCTCTGTGAGCACGAGAGACCTTTAGAAAGCACACTGGGTGCCCATGGGAGCTGCAGGATGGACTGAGCCTCAGCCAGGGGCGTTGACACTGGGCATAGCCCCTCCACAGCCCTCAGGCTCCTCCAGCAGTGACCCCCTGCCCCTGCCTGCCCCAACCGTGGTGTCCCTCAAGTTCAGCTTGTGCGAGAG
>NW_025416603.1:0-739 GCF_002201575.2 Neomonachus schauinslandi
AGGAACCTAGATGATGGCGAGTTTGAAAATGAACATTAGATACAATATGAATACATAAATTACTTTTTAAAGATTTTTTTAAAAGAAATCTCTACACCAAACTTGGGGCTCAAACTTACAACCCTGAGATCAAGTATCATGCACTTCACCAATGACAGCCATAGGTCCCGAGCCCTAAATTCTTACTATTATTTAACAAATACCTTAAGTATTTTATTTGTTTGCAACTAAGCTTGTTAACAGTATATGATGAAAATGTGCAAAGAATAATGTTGCAGTTTTTGGTTAAATTTAAGTCAAAACATTCATTAATAAGGAATCTTTGAATAAGAATATTCCAGAATTTCTCTAAGCCATGTGATAAGAACAGTGTCTCTGAATATTACCTTACTTTGGAAGATACTGGCATACACTTGAATTAAACTCAGAATTTTTCAAAATAAGCCCTAAATAATAAAACTGTTCTCTATTCAAACTAGGACAATTTTCATAGAACTTTCCTTTCTAGAAACAATAATAAAGGAAATATGTAAAATGGGGTCCTGAACAAGTCACAGTCAAAAATAAATGTATACTTAACTTCCACCTCCTCAAAACAGAGGCTACTTTGTGTTGCACAGCCTTGGAAACAAGGTGAAGAACAGTCCGTAAGCAACCTTGCGCAGGGGGTTGCCAAAACAAAGCTCAAGCCATTGAACATGCTCACTTCTTAGAAGAATTTGGGGGAGCCTGACCAAAG
>NW_025416603.1:749-1036 GCF_002201575.2 Neomonachus schauinslandi
TACTGGAGAAACTGAAAAACAAGTCCAAGCTGATACATATATACATAGCTTTTAATAATGTAAATACAACAGCCACATGTTAATCCACTCTGTACTGCTTTAAGTGAATATACACTGTAAAAACATTTGTTAGTTGAGGTGGCCTTTTTCTTTTTTTTCTCTGAACAGGAATGTAAATGTCTATTTCACTAGAAATGACAAGTTTCTTTGTTTGTTTGTTTTGTTTTGTTTTTATCCAATGAAAAGTGAAATATAAGACAAGCTGATGACAAAGTATTTGTCTTCTA
>NW_025416604.1:0-1036 GCF_002201575.2 Neomonachus schauinslandi
ATTTAAGATGTTAAAAGTCTTACATTATGGTTGAAAAAGTTACTTTTATGTTTAAATTCTACTTTCAACTGAATTTTTACACTAATGATAGAAGGCTTATTGTCTAACTTAAAAAAATAACAACAATCTTACAAATTCATCATGTGGTAATAGTCGCTAACACGTTTCAAATTATAGATTCTAAAAGTTTTCTTTTTCAATTTATTGTTCTGTTTCTTTGCAGCAGTGCTTCTCATTGAATAGCTTAATTATTAAGAATACATGTGGTTTGGGCGCCTGGGTGGCCCAGTCGGTTAAGCATACAGCCCTTGATTTCAGCTCAGGTCAGTATCTCAGGTCTTGAGATGGAACCCCCACTAGGCTCTGAGCTCAGTGTGGAGACTGCTTAAAACTCTCCCTCTCAGGCCCCTGTGTGGCTCAGCTGGTTAAGCGACCGCCTTCAGCTCAGGTCATGATCCCGGGGTCCCAGGATCCAGTGTGCTTCTCCCTCTGACCCTCTCCCATCTCGTGCTGTCTCTCACTCTCTCTCAATTAAATAAAATCTTTAAAAACAAAACAAAACAAAACCTCCCTCTCTTTCTCTACCCCAGCCCCCAGGCTCATGCACGTTGCTTTTCCTTCTATAAAATAAATGAATACATCATTAAAAAAAAGAGTATACATAGTTCTTTCTATATAACTCTTTGCTATAGATGATCCTCAAGTAATATAATTTTATTAAAAATATATTCAAGAAATTGGTGTGACTTTCTTAGTACTACACTAAAACAGTAGCTGGAAATCATTATTATATCTAATTTTGCACATCCATATTTCATTCCTTGATTAATATTTCAATTCAAGTAAAATATCCTAAAAGAATGGCCTTTATATGAGGCAATATATATCAGTGGAAATGAATTTGAAATGCTTTATTTAATGAAATAAAATTTATATGTCTGTTTGTCTGGTAGAAAACATACTTTCAAGACTAGATCTTTTTTAAAAATTTTATTATTATTATTATTTTTTTTTATCAAAGACATGGTTTTGTGAA
>NW_025416605.1:0-1036 GCF_002201575.2 Neomonachus schauinslandi
CCAGTATGATTAACGAAGCCACACAGAGTCTCTAAATAATAATGTCCAATGGCGTAGCGATCAAATGTTGCCAAATAATGGGCATGGCGTTGGATTTCTTTTACTACAGAGTGGTACTGGAGACACTGGGGCTCCTTCCTAGCAGAGAGTGGGGCCAGAGGGGAAGCAGCTGTGAGATCCAACAGCATCTCTCCAGCTTATTACGCTGAAGTACAGTAAAATTATCCTGAAAAACCATTTTAAGTAGCCAGCCACTAGGGTTCCCAGATGCCATAACATTGATAGCTATGTTTTTAGGATTTGTATTATCTTTCCAGCTATTGAGATAATTAATGATACTCTATTTGAGCCCCATCAAGCTTTGGAAGTGTTTCAAATGAAAACAACTTTTTTTTTTTCCTTTTCTTCCTCATTTCTCCTTTTCCTTGTTTCCAGGTGGTAGTATCCTTCAGAGTAAAATCTGGCCAGCATCTAAGCATCCTCAGTCAAGGTTTAATCAGAGTCTCAACAAAATATCAGGAAGGCCGACTGAGAGGGAGTGTTTTCGACGCGGAAGCATGAAATGTCAGCTGATCTCCCAGGGAGTGCGACAGTGAGAAACCACACTTACCCTGGACATAACGCTTCTCTCTGCACTAAGAAGAAGGTGAAATCCTTCTGAGATTAACCCTCTGGTCATGACACTTGGGACATCTCGAACAAAATGGGACTCAAAGGTGAACTGTGGGATCCCATCAAGAAGGAGTAGAATTGCTTTTTCTTCAGAGCAAGTGGGATTTCTCAATCTCAGCCCCTCTGGTATTTGGGGCCAGGTGACTTTTTCGGTTGGAGGACAGCCCTGTGTGTTGTAGGGCGCTTAACAGCACTCCTGGCCTTCAGCCCTAGATGTCAGTAGAACCCTGCCTAGCTGTGACAATCAAAAATGTCCCCAGACACTGCCAACTGTCCCCAGCAAGGTTGGGATGGAGCAACATCAGCCCTGGACCAGAACCACTGCCCTAGAAGGTGGCCTCAGGTTGACCGCATATGAGAGATA
>NW_025416606.1:0-1036 GCF_002201575.2 Neomonachus schauinslandi
CACATCTATTCAATTATTTGTATGTTCCTACATTACATCTTTATATTAAAATTTTGACTGTAAGATGAAAGACAAAAATAATAGATCATTACTTCCTGAGTAATATTTATCTTGAGGTGTTTAATGTAGACATCCTGGGAATATTAAGTCTGATATACATGCTTATATTTATACTAAAAGATAATGCTACTTTTATTTTTGGATGTATTCTAAAAATATATGATATCAATGACCAAAATGATATAGCTATTATAAGCACTGTCTTCAAATACCAGACTTACATGGTTGGTGTGCAATTGATTCCAGTTAAATGGTCTTTGCTGATAATTCACTGTAATGGAATTTCATAGAAGAGGCAGAGGTCTAACAATGGATTTCCCTAAATATGGATGGAATAAAATCATTGCATATTTAAAGGAGTTGACATGAAAAATGCATACCATAAATGTACGATAGTGTGACTTTCCCTAGGAATGGGTATGCTACTGACCCAAATGATTATATTAAGAGAGTAGTAATATAAGTGAAAAATTTCCATGATTTGAAGAGATAAACAAGAAAATACAATGCAAATACAGTATCTTTGAAATATTTTATATTGTCTTATTATACAACACATCAATCAGACATGAAATTTTATCTGAAATGAATTTTTATCAAATCAATTTTTTATCAAATTAATTTTTATCAAAGGTTTTTTTCTAGACTAAGAGACAACACAGTATATAACACAGATACATGCACATACGCAGGTGCATACATGCACACGCAGAACAGAGCTTAGCACTTAGTCGTTACATAGGGACAAGGATTATTACTGTTGTTTTTATTATTGTTTCTAAAATTGCAGTATTAGTATTTCTATAATTATTTTGGTTTATTTTTTATTAATTTTTTATTATGTTCAGTTAGCCAACATACTTTATATTTTAAATAAGCATTTAAACTACTATATTCTAGAAAGAGAGAGTAGTATTCAGGATATGAGAGTATATAACCGAGTAAAGAAATACAATTCGATGTTGTGAGTCAGAAG
>NW_025416607.1:0-1036 GCF_002201575.2 Neomonachus schauinslandi
AATTTGCTGGCATAGAGTTGCTCATAATATGTTCTTATAATTGTTTGCATTTCTTTGGTGTTGGTTGTGATCTCTCCTCTTTCATTCATGATTTTGTTGATTTGGGTCATTTCTCTTTTCTTTTTGATAAGTCTGGCCAGGGGTTTATCAATCTTGTTAATTCTTTCAAAGAACCAGCTCCTAGTTTCGTTGATCTGTTCTACTGTTCTTTTAGTTTCTATTTCATTGATTTCTGCTCTGATCTTTATTATTTCTCTTCTCCTGCTGGGTTTAGGCTTTATTTGCTGTTCTTTCTCCAGCTCTTTTAGGTGTAGGGTTAGGTTGTGTACTTGAGACCTTTCTTGTTTCTTGAGAAAGGCTTGTATTGCTATATACTTTCCTCTTAGGACTGCCTTTGCTGCATCCCAAAGATTTTGAATAGTTGTGTTTTCATTTTCATTGGTTTCCATGTATTTTTTTAATTCTTCTTTAATTTCCTGGTTGACCCATTCATTCTTTAGTAGGATGCTCTTTAGCCTCCATGTATTTGAGTTCTTTCCGACTTTCATCTTGTGATTGAGTTCTAGTTTCAAAGCATTGTGGTCTGAAAATAGGCAGGGAATGATCCCAATCTTTTGGTACCAGTTGAGACCTGACTTATGACCTAGGATGTGATCGATTCTGGAGAATGTTCCATGGGCATTAGAGAAGAATGTGTATTCCGTTGCTTTGGGCTGGAATGTTCTGAATAGGTCTGTGAAGTCCATTTGGTCCAGTGTGTCATTTAAAGTCTTTATTTCCTTGTTGATCTTTCGCTTAGACGATCGGTCCATTTCAGTGAGGGGGGTGTTAAAGTCCCCCACTATTATTGTATTGTTGTCGATGTGTTTCTTTGCTTTTGTTATTAATTGCCTTATATAATTGGCTGCTCCCATGTTAGGGGCATAGATATTTACAATTGTTAGATCTTCTTGTTGGATAGATCCTTTAAGTAGGATATAATGTCCTTCCTCATCTCTTATTACAGTCTTTGGTTTAAAATCTAATTTGTCTGATA
>NW_025416608.1:0-1036 GCF_002201575.2 Neomonachus schauinslandi
AGCTCCAAGCAACTCTCATTCCTTGTCTTCCAGGCATGAATGGAGCCATGGAAGATGCAAATGACACCACAGAGATAAACTCCATTCTTTTAGGGCTTTTTAACTACACTCAGACCCATCTGTTCCTCTTTTCAATGGTGCTCATGCTCTTCCTCATCTACCTGATGGGCAATGCCCTCATGATTGTGCTCATCCATGAGGACCCCAGCGGCACACACCCATGTACTTCCTGCTTAGCCAGCTCTCCCTCATGGACATGATGCTGGTCTCCACCATTGTCCCCCAAATGGCAACCAACTACCTGATGGGCACCAGGTCCATCTCTCCTGCTGGCTGTGGAGCCTGGATTTTAGTGTTTCCCATGATCTTCCTCATGTCCCTGATGGGCAGTGCCCTCATGATTGTGCTCATCCATGAGGACCCAGCGGCACACATCCATGTACTTCCTGCTTAGCCAGCTCTCCCTCATGGACATGATGCTGGTCTCCACCATAGTCCCCCAAATGGTAACCAACTACCTGATGGGCACCAGGTCCATCTCTCCTGCTGGCTGTGAAGCCCGGATTTTACTGTTTCCCATGCTGGGAGAGGGTGAGTGCTTCCTCTTAGCGGCCATGGCCTATGACCGCTATGTGGCCATACGTCACCCCCTGCGCTACCCCATCCTCATGAATCAGAAGCTCTGCTAGCACGTGACCACAGGCTCCCGGCTTCCGGGAGGGGTGGATGGGCTGATGCAGCCTGGTGCCACTCTGAGCTTCCCTTACTGCCATTCTGGAGAAATCAACCACTTTTTTTGTGAGGCACCCACACTCACGCACCTTGCCTGTGCCCACACTACATTTTTTTAAGTTTTTCACGTATGTGTGCTGCCTCCTGATGCTCTTGATCCCTCTGTCTCTCACTTTGGCTTCCTACAGTCTCATCTTGGCTGCTGGGCTCCGCATGCGGTCCACAGCAGCTCAGAAGAAAGCGTTTGTCACCTGCTTCTCTCACCTGGCTGTGGTGGGGCTCTTCTGTGGCACTCTCCTACTCA
>NW_025416609.1:0-1036 GCF_002201575.2 Neomonachus schauinslandi
AGCAAATTATTTGTAAAATTGCCTTAAAAAATTATAAATAGCAGTGGAAAGATTAAATCAAACAGTTTTGCTAAAGCTCACCGTAGTTGTCCCAAATTATGATTTAATGAAAAGTGCCTGCAAAGAGTTAAAAGGTCATAAGATACACGATTTCAGACTAAAAATTCAAATTTATATAAATAAACATAAAATTATTTCAACCTAAAATGAATAAAAAGCTCCAAAGGAAAAGTACTGAGATACAGCGTCTACACTTCAGTTCATGTGGGAAATCTGGAGTAAACCATCCAGTGAATCCACTTAATTGAATCTCAATTTCAACATGCTCATCGCAGGTATGAACATTTCCATTTATCTATTCATCATGGTATTAAAATGTGGTGACAAAGATTAAAATTATTATTTTAGCAGTATAAGACGAAATTATTAGTATCAGCCTACTATTAACAATTTATAACTTAACCTCTTAACCTTTCATAGATGACACAACAATTTTATGCAAATCAAAGCCCCTCTCAAGTCTAATTTTTATTTGCTGGATACAAGTTATGCTGAATTATAGTCTATATATTTTTTTATATTCAACTAGATTCAAAATTCAGCCATCATCATTCAGGTCACGATCTCGGGGTCATGAGGTGGAGTTCTCTGATGTGGAGCCCTCTTGGGATTCTCTCTCCCTCTCCCTCTGCCCCACTCCCATTCATGTGCAGGTGCACTCTTTCTCTCTCTAAAAAAAAATAATAATCAAATATTACTTTGAATTTTCTCTTAGAAAGCTTGAAAAATATTTATCTTTCTGGATCCTTCTTCTCTTTCTACTTTCTCCTTTTCATACTGATACATTCTTTCCTTTAAAAGATTGCATTCATTGATTAACTCTCTGTTGCTTGGATCCAGCAAAAGACCTCGTTTTTCACTTTCAGCTTGAAGTTTTTTTACGATATCCTGAAACTGGTCCTGGATATTAATTACTACATTTTCTTTACTGGCAGCTTTGTTGTGAGCATCATCTAGTTGCTGTTGAAGCAACATA
>NW_025416610.1:0-1036 GCF_002201575.2 Neomonachus schauinslandi
GTATTCCAAACATTCCATCCCAAAGCAACAGAATACACATTCTTCTCCAGTGCCCATGGAATATTCTAATTAATAGATCACATCCTAGGTCAAAAATCATATCTCAACCGGTACCAAAAGGTTGGGATCATTCCCTGCCTATTTTCATGGCACAGTGCTTGCTTTGAAACTAGACCTCAATCACAAGAGGAAAGTCAGAAAGAACTCAAATACATGGAGGCTAAAGAGCAGACTACTAAAGAATGAATGGGTCAACCAGGAAATTAAAGAAGAATTAAAACGATTTATGGAAACACATGAAAATGAAAACACAACTATTCAAAATCTTTGGGATGCAGCAAAGGCAGTCCTAAAAGGAAAGTATACAGCAATACAAGCCATTCTCAAGAAACATGACAGGTCTCAAGTACACAACCTAACCCTACACCTAAAGGAGCTGGAGAAAGAACAGCAAATAAAGCCTAAACCCAGCAGGAGAAGAGAAATAATAAAGATCAGAGCAGAAATCAATGAAGTAGAAACCAAAAGAACAGTAGAACAGATCAATGAAACTAGGAGCTGGTTCTTTGAAAGAATTGACAAGATTGATAAACCCCTGGACAGACTTATCAAAAAGAAAAGAGAAATGAACCAAATCAACAAAATCATGAATGAGAGAGGAGAGATCACAATCAACACCCAGAAATACAAACAATTCTAAGAACATATTATGAGCAAATCTATGCCAGCAAACTAGATAATCAGGAAGAAATGGATGCATTTCTAGAGATGTATCAACTACCAAAACTGAAGCAGGAAAAATAGAAAACCTTAGCAGTCTTATAAGCACTAAGGATACTGAAGCAGTCATCAAAAATCTCCCAACAACAAAAGCTCAGGGCCAGATGGCTTCCCAAGGGAATTCTACCAAACAATTAAAGAAGATATAATACCTATTCTTCTGAAATGGTTCAAAAATAGAAATGGAAGGAAAACTTCCAAACTCATTATATGAGGCCAGCATTACCTTGATCCCCAAACCAGACAAAGAACCCAT
>NW_025416611.1:0-1036 GCF_002201575.2 Neomonachus schauinslandi
CTGCATAATATTCCTTTGTATGTATATATACCACATCTTCTTTATCCATTCATCTGTCGATGGACATCTTGGCTCTTTCCACAGTTTGAGCCTCCATTTTCGACTGCATCTCAGTAATAACATTTGTAATTTCAGCCTGAGTAGATTTTCATTCTTTTATTCCTACAGTCAGAGATTCTCTACCGCCTTTGTTTTTTTCAAGTCTACTTCGTATCTTTATAATCATTGTTTTGAATTCTAGTTCTGACATCCTCCTTATATCCATATTGATTAAATCCTTGGCAGTGAGTACTGCCTCCTGTTTTTTTCTTTTTGGAGGACCTTCTCTGGCTCATCATTATGTCCAGAAAAGAATAGATGATAGAGAGAGAAAAGACAAAAAGAACAACAACACCACCAGAAAAATACAGACAAAACAAACTAGAAGAAAATAGAAACAAAACAAAATAAGAAAAAAAAAAATCAAACAAAGAGTAAAAGAGAACAAAACGATAAAGTAGACCCTGGGCATATTTTGGCTTGTTTCTTAAAAGAACCCAGATCCTGGAACATCTGAGTGGTTCAGTACGTTAAGTGTCTGCCTCCAGCTCAGGTCATGATGCCCGGGTATTGGCATTGAGTCCCGGCTTGGGCTCCCGGTACAGCATGATACCTGCTACTCCCTCTGCCTGCTTGTGCTCCCCCTGACAAATAAATAAAATATATATATTTTTGAAAATAAAAGCTTTAAAAAAAAGAACCTAGATCCCTAAATAGTAAAGAAAAAAATATATATATATCATAAATATACAATATTAAGATAAAATACAATGCAAGGAAACAAAAGAGAATACATATATGTTATATATATAATGTATATATAAAATAAGAATTAAAGAAGAATTTTATTTTATTCTTTTATTTTATTATGTTATGTTAGCCACCACACAGTACTTCATTAGTTCTTCATGTAATGCTCGATGACTCATCATTTGCTCACAACACCCAGTGCTCCATGCAATACGTGCCCTCCTTAAGAGCCATCACCGGGCTAACC
>NW_025416612.1:0-1036 GCF_002201575.2 Neomonachus schauinslandi
AAGACGGAGGGAGGGAGGTGTGCAGGAAGAGGCAGCAGGCGGTGTGGTCAGGAAGGGGTTTGGCCCAGGAGCCATCCACCCTGTGGGAGAGGGAGCCTGACCTCTCTTGCTGGGCGAGCTGCAGGTAAATGGGGTGGAGGGTGTGGGGGGAGAGAGCAGACAGGGCCCTGGAGCCCTGAGGCATGTGGTATTGGGGCAACCCCAACCCCCTCCAGGCTCCTGCCAAGCCTGGATGCAGCCCTAGAAATGACTAATGGCCAGCAAGTCTAGCCTCCCCCTGGGCCCCCAAGGGAGGGACATAAGAGATGAACATAGGGGAAGGGAAGGAAAAACGAAATCAGGTGAAAATGAGAGGGAGGCAAACCATCAGAGAAGCTGACTTCTAGGACACAAACTGAGGGTTGCTGGAGGGGAGATGGGTGGGGGGGAAGGATAACTGGACGATGGGCCTTAAGGAGGGCACTTGGTGTCTGAGCACTGGCTGTTACATGCAACTCATCAATGGCTAATTCTTCCCGTGAAACTCAGCCGGAAAAAAAAGAAAAGGAAAGCAAAGAGAGTCCCAGCCAGTAGGATGAATGACTACCCTGAAGCCCACTCAGCAAGGCTGGCAGAGCTAGGGCTGGGACCCAGTTCCTAGCTCCCCCTTCTGCCATGACCTTTCCCCCAGGGTCCCACAGGCGAAAAGAGGCAGGGCCTGAAGAGGTCCCACTGTGTGCCTGGGGTCCCCACCCGTCCTTTACACATCAACTTGGAAGGGGTGAGCTTCCCTTGGGGGCCCACAGCAGGACAGCTATGCAGAGGGGCAGAGACAGCCCCAGTCTTGGTCCTGGGCATGGGGGAAGGAGGACAGGGACAGGACAAGGGCCGCAGGAGCCGCCGTCTGCTCACCTGTTTGCCCATTTGCTTGAACACAGCTAAGGAGACCGCACCCACGTCTCCCACGGACAACCTCCAGGGATCCTGTGCAGACCAGGAAACCTCCCCAGTTCATTGTAGAGGCCAAGGACAGGCTGCCCCCAAAATGTGCCATTTT
>NW_025416613.1:0-1036 GCF_002201575.2 Neomonachus schauinslandi
AATTTGCTGGCATAGAGTTGCTCATAATATGTTCTTATAATTGTTTGTATTTCTTTGGTGTTGGTTGTGATCTCTCCTCTTTCATTCATGATTTTGTTGATTTGGGTCATTTCTCTTCTCTTTTTGATAAGTCTGGCCAGGGGTTTATCAATCTTGTTAATTCTTTCAAAGAACCAGCTCCTAGTTTCATTGATCTGTTCTACTGTTCTTTTAGTTTCTATTTCATTGATTTCTGCTCTGATCTTGATTATTTCTCTTCTCCTGCTGGGTTTAGGCTTTATTTGCTGTTCTTTCTCCAGCTCCTTTAGGTGTAGGGTTAGGTTGTGTACTTGAGACCTTTCTTGCTTCTTGAGAAAGGCTTGTATTGCTATATACTTTCCTCTTAGGACTGCCTTTGCTGCATCCCAAAGATTTTGAATAGTTGTGTTTTCATTTTCATTGGTTTCCATGTATTTTTTTAATTCTTCTTTAATTTCCTGGTTGACCCATTCGTTCTTTAGTAGGATGCTCTTTAGCCTCCATGTATTTGAGTTCTTTCTGACTTTTGTCTTGTGATTGAGCTCTAGTTTCAAAGCATTGTGGTCTGAAAATAGGCAGGGAATGATTCCAATCTTTTGGTACCGGTTGAGACCTGATTTATGACCTAGGATGTGATCTATTCTGGAGAATGTTCCATGGGCACTAGAGAAGAATGTGTATTCCGTTGCTTTGGGGTGGAATGTTCTGAATATGTCTGTAAAGTCCATTTGGTCCAGTGTGTCATTTAAAGTCTTTATTTCCTTGTTGATCTTTTGCTTAGACGATCTGTCCATTTCAGTGAGGGGGGTGTTAAAGTCCCCCACTATTATTGTATTGTTGTCGATGTGTTTCTTTGCTTTTGTTATTAATTGGCTTATATAATTGGCTGCTCCCATGTTAGGGGCATAGATATTTACAATTGTTAGATCTTCTTGTTGGATAGATCCTTTAAGTATGATATAGTGTCCTTTCTCATCTCTTATTACAGTCTTTGGTTTAAAATCTAATTTGTCTGATA
>NW_025416614.1:0-1035 GCF_002201575.2 Neomonachus schauinslandi
TAGTTGAGATACTTGACTTACATCCATAGTGACTAAATCCCTATTAGTGAGTACTACATCCTGTTCTTTCTTTTGGGGTCAATTTCCCCATCTCGTCATTGTGTCCAGAAAAGAAAAGAAGAAAGAAAAAAGAAAATACAATGAAAGGAATCAAACACACTAGATAGGTAGATAGATAGATAGATAGATAGATAGATAGATAGATAGATAGATAGATAGATAGATGAAAAAATTAGAAAAACCTGAAAAAATAAAACACTAAAAAAATAAACATACAGAGAATGCTACTTAGTGTTTCCCCTAGGAGCTGAAGCTTTGCAGCCCTCTCTGATCACTAAACCTGACAGGACTGAGTGGTTTGTGCTGGCCTTCGGGGGGAGGGCCCTGAGCACTGATCCTCAGGTGTACTTCAACTAGTGCAAATGCCCCTCTCCCAGCAGAGGCAGGCCTCAGTGTAAGCGGCTCTGGATTCCAGGATGTGGCGCTCTTTTACTCCCTGAAGACTTGCGGCCCCAATGGGTGGGATGAATATGGCTGCACCCTGCTCCCTACCCAGGAGCTGAAAATTTGCCCCCAGCTCTTCAGTGAGCCCTCACAGAAAAGCAGTCTGTCTTACCTCCCCAGTTTCTGTCAGAACTCTGTGTTCACCTGCCAGTGACGAAGCGTTCCTATCTCAGGCCCGACACTGAGTTCCAACTCCAGCTTCTATGGATTCCTGTGGCCCAGACCCACATTGTACATCCTGGGTGTTGGAGTGCTTGCCATGCTTCTGCTTTTGGCTGAACCCCTCCCAGGAAAGCCACCCGCAACCATGCTGGGATACGTGGTTTAGGGCTACATAGAGCAGGAAGCCAGAACCTAGACTTGCGGTTTTCAGCCGGCCTTTCCGATCTGACGTCCGGGAACTCTGAAGCATTCAGGCCCCACCCACTCTTCTTGTGACCCCCGGGATCCTGAGATCACGCTGTCACAGCGGGGACTCCACCCCGCTTCCCCACTTGAACACCTTTAAGTCCCCCACAGTAGGAGACTTCT
>NW_025416615.1:0-1035 GCF_002201575.2 Neomonachus schauinslandi
TTATTTTCCAACATTTGGTCTTCTATATCACTAATTTTTTCTTCTGCCTCATTTATCCTAGCAGTTAGAGCTCCATTTTTGATTGCACCTCATTAATAGCCTTTTTGATTTCGACTTGGTTAGGTTTTAGTTCTTTTATTTCTCCAGAAAGGGTTTCTCTAATATCTCCCATGCTTTTTTCAAGCCCAGCTAGTATCTTTAAAATCATGATTCTGAACTCTAGGTCCAACATCGTACTAATGTCCGTATTGAGTAGTTGATTTTTTTCATCTTGTCATTTTGTGCAGAGCACAATAGATGAATGAGAGAACAAAATGCTAAGAGGGTAACAATGACCCCAGAAACATATACACTAAACAAATCAGAAAAGACCTGAAACTGGGGGAAAAGAAAGGGAAAGAAAAAAAGAAAATAAAAGAAAAAGATTAAAAAAAAAAAGGATATGATCAAATATGATCAGGCTGGTTCATAGATCAATGCCACACACTAGATTTTGGGTGTATTTTGGTCTGTTAGAAGAAACTGCCTCCCAAAAGTTTAAAGACAGAAAAACTTACATATGTACAAAAATAAGGTTAAATATGATGAAGCAATGGAATATGACTGGAAAGATGAAAATTATAAAAGAATTGATAAGAAGTTGTTTGAAAAAAGAAAGAAGAGGAATAAAAAATAAAAAAGAGGGCGAGAATGTGATCAGGCAGGAGACTAGAACAAAGCCATACACTAGAGATTTAGGGTATATTTTGGTCTGTTAGAAGAAACTGTATTCCAAAATTTTAGAGAGAACAACATATATATATATATATACCAAAAATAACGTTAAAATACTATGAAGGGATAGAATATGACTCTTAAATGAAAAATATTTTTTTTTAAAAAAGGGAATGATAAGTTGTTGGTTGAAAAAGGGAAAAGAAAAATTTAAAAAAAAAAGCAAAAGAAAAAAGAAAATTAAAAATATTCACTTTGAAAGACCAAGAATCATGGGAAAAAAAGCCATGAAATCCATGTGCTGTATTCCCCTAGTGCTGG
>NW_025416616.1:0-1035 GCF_002201575.2 Neomonachus schauinslandi
AGGCCTTCTTGTTTGATAGACACTTTTATTATGATATAGTGTCCTTCATCTCTTATTATGGTCTTTGTTTAAAATCTAGTTTGTCTGCATACAAATTGCCAACAGACACATGAAAAAATGCTCAACATCACTCAGCATCAGAGAAATACAAATCAAAACCTCAATGAGATACCACCTCATACCAGTCAGAATGGCTAAAATTAGCAACTCAGGAAATAAATGATGTTGGTGAGGATGCAGAAATGGGGAACCCTCTTATACTGCTGGTGAGAATGCAAGCTGGCACAGCTATTCTGGAAAACAGTATGGAGGTTCCTCAAAAAGTTAAAAATACAACTATCCTAAGACCCAGCAGTTGCACTACTGGGTATTTATCCAAAGGATACAAACAGTGATTCAAAGGGGCACATGAGCCCCAATGTTTATAGCAGCAATGTCCACAATAACCAAAAGATGGAAAGAGCCCAGATGTCCATCGACAGACGATGGATAAAGAAGATGTAATATATATACATATATATATATATATACTCAGCCATCAAGAAGAATGAAATCTTACCATTGGCATTGATGTGGATGGAACTAGAGGGTATTATGCTAAACAAAATAAGTCCATCAAAGAAAGACAAATATCAGGTGATTTCACTCATATGTGGAATTTAAGAAACAAAGCAGATGAACATAAGGGAAGGGATGGAAAAATAAAATAAGATGAAATCAGATTGGGAGACAAACCATAAGAAACTATTAACTCCAGGAAGCAAACTGAGGGTTGCTGGAGGGGGTGGTTGGTGGGGGGATGGGGTAACTGGGTGATGGGCATTAAGGATGGCACTGGATGTAATGAGCACTGGGTAGTGTATGCAACGAATGAATCACTAAATCCTACCTCTGAAATTAATAATACACTGTACATTAATTAATTGATTTTAAATAAAAAATAAAATAAAAATAAAACAAAATCTAGTTTGTCTGATATAAGGATTGCTACTTCAGCTTTCTTTTGGTATCCATTAGCATGATAAATGGTTGTCT
>NW_025416617.1:0-1035 GCF_002201575.2 Neomonachus schauinslandi
GGGAAGGTGCGTGGAGGCCCCTGGGCCTGGGGCCTCGGCCTGGCTGCGTAGGGCCTGTGGAGACAGACTGTGCAGCACCTCTGCGACGCCGTGTCTGGGTTCCTGCGGTCTGCTGAAGCGTGGCGGCCCGCTGACTGACCCTGCAACTCGCGTGCTTGCGCACGAGATTGTGGGTCTGCCCTGAACCCTTTGGAAAACCACACAGGCTCTGAAGGACAGGGAAGGGGGCGGGCAGCCTCTCAATCTGCCCCATGGACCCAGCAAACGTTCCCTTCCAATATCTGCTCTGAGCCGACGGTGTGCGTTGGGCTACACTAGATGTCCAGGAGTCCTGAGCTGTGTTCCCTGAACCCGGCAAGACCCTTGGGACTGCTGCAGCCCCAAAGCTTTTACCCGCAGCTTCTGCTCAGACACGGTGCGGACAGCTCTCAGCCCCTGCGTTCTCACCCCCGCCCCGCCCCGGCCCGCCCTCCTATGCTGTGCATTATAGGGATCGGGGCCCACCGCCACCCAGGGGAGCGGGGGAGAAGGGCCCTTTCCCCCAGCGCTCCTGGCCGTGGCCGTGGCCGTGGCCGTGGAGGTGGCCGTGGCTCTACTGCTGCCCTCCTCCCAGGGCTCCGCCACAGCAGCCAAGCCCCACCTGCAGGAGGAAGGATACGGCCTGGGCCCAGAAGCCAGGGATGCACTGGATGATGGCCCTCCTTCGATTCAGGTGAGAACTCCGCTTCTGATTCATCCTGCGCTTGAGACGCAAGCGGGCCCCGGTCGCTTGGGCATCCACAGAGGCGAGCGCTAACTGAACAACCTCCAGCGCGGCAAGTGGGGCCCCGGCTATCTCGGGACCCAGCACTGGCTCTTCCTGCGGCAGCTCCCGCTGCTGCTCGGCCTGCTCTGCATGCGACGGCACCTCGTCTTCCAAGGCCACGACCTCCACCACCGCCATGATATCCTCCGCCACGACCACCAACTCCTGCCCCGGGCCGGCCTCGTCTCTACCCCGCCGGGCCTCAGCCTCCTGCACAGCCTCTGCCGCCA
>NW_025416618.1:0-1035 GCF_002201575.2 Neomonachus schauinslandi
TTGAGATACCACCTTACACCAGTTAGAATGGCAAGAATTGACAAGGCGAGAAACAACAAATATTGGAGAGGTTGTGGAGAAAGGGGAACCCTCTTACATTCTTGGTGGGAATACAAGTTGGTACAGCCACTTTGGAAAACAGTGTGGAGGTTCCTCAAAAAGTTAAAAATACAGCTACCCTATGACCCAGCAATTGCACACTGGGTATTTACCCGAAAGACACAGGGGCAGTGAAAAGAAGGGCCATATGCACCCCAGTGTTCATAGCAGCAATGTCCACAATAGGCAAACTGTGGAAAGAGCTGAGATGCCTTTCAACAGATGAATGGATAAAGAAGATGTGCTCCATATAGACAATGGAGTATTACTCAGCCATCCGAAAGGATGAATACCCACCATTTGCATTGACATGGATGGAACTGGAGGGGATTATGCTGATTTAATAAATTTAATAAAAGAAGCATAGGAAGACAATGAGTAGTCACCACGGAAGGGCATGCCCAGGAGGGAAACAGTGGTGCAGAACTCCCTCACGGTGTTCCTGCCTGGCCAGGGGACCGCCTCCCTGTGGAGGACGGACCCCCGAAGCCCAGGACAGTGTGCAGTGCTCAAGTCAGCCTGCTGGGCCCCCACGGTCCCCCGAGCTTGCAGTGTGTCCCGGAGCTGCCAACAGAGCACCTGCCACTTCCCGCCCAGACCTGGGACCTGCCACATAGTTGAGTCCGCAGGCGGTGTTTCGGGGCCCCGCACAGGCCTCCGTGCCCCCTCCTCCCCCCTGCCAGGCCCGGGGTCCTGCCTCCCAGGTGGTGCCCCAAAGACCTGCCACGCAGTCCCCGCCTGTCCCTGGCCGAGTACCTGGCGTGCAGGCGGCCAGCCTCGCAGCCCTTGTCGCACACCCGCACCTGACGCGCCTGCTCCCGCTCCCGCTTCAGGCGCAGCCGGGACTCCTTGGCCTCTCTCATCTTCTTCTCATTCTCGGCTCGGAGGTGCTCGATCTCCTTCCGCAGGTTGCGCTTGGCCTCCGTGGCTTCCCGC
>NW_025416619.1:0-1034 GCF_002201575.2 Neomonachus schauinslandi
TATTGTTATCAATATGACTCTTTATTTTGGTTAACAATTGGCTTATGAAGATGGCTGCTCTCATGTTGGGGGCATAGATAATTACAATTGTTAGATCTTCTTGTTGGATAGACCCTTTAAGAATGATATAGTGTCCTTCTGTGTCTCTAATTACAGACTTTAGTTAAAAATCTAATTTGTCTAATATAAGAATTGCTACCCCAGCTTTCTTTTGAGGTCCTCTGGCATGGAAGATGGATCTCCATCCCTTCACTTTCAGTCTGGATGTATCTTTAGGTTCAAAATGGGTGTCTTGTAGGCAGCATATGGATGGGTCCTGTCTTTTTATCCAGTCTGCAGCCCTGTGCCATTTTATGGGAGCGTTTAGGCCATTCACGTTGAGAGTGATTATTGAAAGATGTGAATAAATTGTCATCATGTTGCCTGTGAAGACATTGTTTTTATAGATTGTCTCTGTAAATTTCTGTCGTATATCACTCTTGGGGTCTTTCTCCTTTTATAGAAACCCCCTCAATATTTCTTGCAGGGCCGGCTTAGTGGTCACATATTCTTTCAGTTTCTGCCGGTCGTGGGAGCTCTGCATCTCTCCATCCATTCTAAATGATGGCCTTGCCGGATAAAGTATTCTTGGCTGCATGTTCTTCTCATTGAGTACCCTGAATATGTCTTGCAAGGCCTTTCTGGCTTGCCAGGTCTCTGTGGATAGGTCTGATGTTATTCTGATGTTCCTCCCTCTGTACATAAGGAATCTCTTCCCCCTATCTGCCCTTAAGATGGTTTCCTTGGTTCTAAGATTTGCAAGTTTTACTATTACATGCCGGGGTGTTGGCCTGTTTTCCTTGATCTTGGGAGGGGTCCTCTCTGCCTCTAGGACGCAAATGTTTGTTTCATCCCCCAGATTAGGGAAGTTCTCAGCTACGATTTGCTCAAATACGTCTTCTAGTCCTCTCTCTCTCTCCACTCCCTCCGGGATTCCAATTATTCTGACATTGGAACGCTTCATGGTGTCACTTATTTCTCTGATTCTATTTTCA
>NW_025416620.1:0-1034 GCF_002201575.2 Neomonachus schauinslandi
GAGCTTCTCCTTTGCCTGCTGGTCCTTAAAAGTAACTAACTCAGGACAATCCTTAAGCTGAAGAGGCGTATTTTAGGGTGGCAAATCCTGCTCCCCTACAGCCTTGTAGAGAGTAAAATGGAGTCTCTCATGTCAAGCAGGGGCCTATGTCAAGCAGTGACGCAAGCAGGTAAGGTACTGCAGCCAGGAGACATCGCCAGGACCCAAGTCAACTGACAACAGAGGAGGGCTGCAGAGACCCACAGCCGATGAAATCCCTTTAACCAGGAAAGGATTTTGGCAGCAAGCTGTCAGTCTCTTCAGACCTGACCCCTCTATGTCTGGCCACTTAAAAAAGGCAACTGCCACTGAAAACTCTGCCCGATGGATCTCCGAACAGAACCGAGGTCCTTGCCTGCTTGAACATCAGAAGCAGGCAGAGCCTAGGGCTGACCCAGACCAGACCGAGGCCTTATCTCAATTGCGCGCCCCCAGACTGACTTCGCGTTTGGTTCGTGGAACTTCCTACACCCTTCTGTTTATCTAGTTTGCTGTGTGGCTTGTCTTCTGTCCTGCTTTGTATGCTGTGTAAGAAGCCAAGTTTAATCACATGGTGAAATGTCATTGAGTTTGGAATCCTGAACCTGCTTTATAATTGTGATTTAACTTTGCTTTATGATTGAATAAAGCTGACATTGTGGAAAGACACAACTCGTGTGTGTGCCTTTATAGCTTGCTCATAAAAAGTATGGAAATGCAAAGAAGCACCCCAGAGAATCCCCTGGGTTCCAGACATAGTCTTCACTGACTCCATTGTATACCAACAACCCACTTGATCCTTCATTATCAGAATCAATCACTACAGCCAGACCCCATTCTCCGCCAAAGGACCCCCAAGCGGCTAGATATCAGCTCAATTAAATCTCATCTAATTCAATGGAACTATAGCTGTGTTTCTGGGTGGAAGTATTCTTCCCCTGAGAACTAAGACTTCCAAGTCAGCAGATCATAAAGTTGCTGGGACAGGAAGAGATACTTTTGGGAGTGGGTTATTA
>NW_025416621.1:0-1034 GCF_002201575.2 Neomonachus schauinslandi
TCTAGGAAGAAGTTGCTTCGGCTGAGGTCGAAGAGGTTGCTGCCTGTGTTCTCCTTTAGGATTTTGATGGACTCCTGTCTCACATTGAGGTCTTTCAACCATTTGGAGTCTATTTTTGTGTGTGGTGTAAGGAAATGGTCCAGTTTCATTCTTCTGCATGTGGCTATCCAATTTTCCCAACACCATTTGTTGAAGAGACTGTCTTTGTTCCATTGGACATTCTTTCCTGCTTTGTCAAAGATGAGTTGACCATAGAGTTGAGGGTCCATTTCTGGGCTCTCTATTCTGTTCCATTGATCTATGTGTCTGTTTTTGTGCCAGTACCATGCTGTCTTGATGATGACAGCTTTGTAATAGAGCTGGAAGTCCGGAATTGTGATGCCGCCAGCTTTGCTTTTCTTTTTCAACATTCCTCTGGCTATTCGGGGTCTTTTCTGGTTCCATACAAATTTTAGGATGATTTGTTCCATTTCTTTGAAAAAAGTGGATGGTATTTTGATGGGGATTGCATTGAATGTGTAGCTTGCTCTAGGTAGCATTGACATCTTCACAATATTTGTTCTTCCAATCCATGAGCATGGAATGTTTTTCCATTTCTTTGTGTCTTCCTCAATTTCTTTCATGAGTATTTTATACTTTATAGTTTTCTGAGTACAGATCCTTTGTCTCTTTGGTTAGATTTATTCCTAGGTATCTTATGGTTTTGGGTGCAATTGTAAATGGGATCGACTCCTTAATTTCTCTTTCTTCTGTCTTGTTGTTGGTGTATAGGAATGCCACTGACTTCTGTGCATTGATTTTATATCCTGTCACTTGACTGAATTCTTGTATGAGTTCTAGCAGTTTTGGGGTGGAGTCTTTGGGGTTTTCCACATAAAGTATCATATCATCTGCAAAGAGTGAGAGTTTGACTTCTTCCTTGCCAATTTGGATGCCTTTGATTTCTTTTTGTTGTCTGATTGCTGTGGCTAGGACTTCCAATACTATGTTGAATAGCAGTGGTGATAGTGGACATCCCTGCCACGTTCCTGACC
>NW_025416622.1:0-1034 GCF_002201575.2 Neomonachus schauinslandi
AATGCATCCATTTCTTCCAGGTTATTTAATTTGCTGGCATAGAGTTGCTCATAATATGTTCTTATAATTGTTTGTATTTCTTTGGTGTTGGTTGTGATCTCTCCTCTTTCATTCATGATTTTGTTGATTAGGGTCATTTCTCTTCTCTTTTTGATAAGTCTGGCCAGGGGTTTATCAATCTTGTTAGTTCTTTCAAAGAACCAGCTCCTAGTTTCGTTGATCTGTTCTACTGTTCTTTTAGTTTCTATTTCATTGATTTCTGCTCTGATCTTTATTATTTCTCTTCTCCTGCTGGGTTTAGGCTTTATTTGCTGTTCTTTCTCCAGCTCCTTTAGGTGTACGGTTAGGTTGTATACTTGAGACCTTTCTTGCTTCTTGAGAAAGGCTTGTATTGCTATATACTTTCCTCTTAGGACTGCCTTTGCTGCATCCCAAGATTTTGAATAGTTGTGTTTTCATTTTCATTGGTTTCCATGTGTTTTTTTAATTCTTCTTTAATTTCCTGGTTGACCCATTCGTTCTTCAGTAGGATGCTCTTTAGCCTCCATGTATTTGAGTTCTTTCTGACTTTTGTCTTGTGATTGAGCTCTAGTTTCAAAGCATTGTGGTCTGAAAATAGGCAGGGAATGATTCCAATCTTTTGGTACTGGTTGAGACCTGATTTATGACCTAGGATGTGATCTATTCTGGAGAATGTTCCATGGGCACTAGAGAAGAATGTGTATTCCGTTGCTTTGGGGTGGAATGTTCTGAATATGTCTGTAAAGTCCATTTGGTCCAGTGTGTCATTTAAAGTCTTTATTTCCTTGTTGATCTTTTGCTTAGATGATCTGTCCATTTCAGTGAGGGGGGTGTTAAAGTCCCCCACTATTATTGTATTGTTGTCGATGTGTTTCTTTGCTTTTGTTATTAATTGGCTGCTCCCATGTTAGGGGCATAGATATTTACAATTGTTAGGTCTTCTTGTTGGATAGATCCTTTAAGCATGATATAGTGTCCTTCCTCATCTCTTATTACAGTCTTTGGTTTAAAAT
>NW_025416623.1:0-1034 GCF_002201575.2 Neomonachus schauinslandi
CACCCAGGCGTCCCAAGAGAGTCTCCGCTATAGGAAACAAACTGAGGGTGTTGGAGGGGAGATGGGTGGGGGACGGGGTAACTGGGTGATGGGTGTCAAGGAGACAGGTGATGTAATGAGCGCTGGTGTTATATGCAACTGATGAATCAGTAAATTCTACCTCTAAAACTGAAAAAAAGGGGGTTAGTGAACAGGGTTAGAGTATAATACCCACAAACTAACGTTGTGAAACATAACTTTCTCTCTAAATTTATCACCTGGAAATACAGTTTAAAGGTCTCCAACGTCACTCCATAGCACAGTTGCAACCTCTCTCGTATCCAGACTGCATGTCAGGCCTGAGGACCCCTGGGCTCTATCCAGTTCTGCTCTGCCAGTCCTTGTCAATTGAGCATTTTCTTTTCTAGAAATGTGGAAAGCTTTGTGCACATAAAAGACCATTTCCAACTATTTGTTTGATTATATCTACTGAAATGAGAAATCCTAAAACCTCAGTTAATCACCTCTCTTTTTCTCCAGAGACAAAGAAAACGGCAGTGTCAAGAAATCCAGCTAATTCTGTCTCAGCTGCAGTCCACCTGCACCCTCTGCCCGCTGCCCACTGCACGATAACCCCAGGTACGGTGTTTGCTTTTCCAGACGTGGAGAGAAAGGGACTAGAGTTTTTATTCAGTAGTTGACTCTCCTCCTACTGATGCTGATGGTGCTGGATATCCCGTGGGGTCCTGGCTGGCACTGTTAGGGGACATGTAGGTGAGGAATGAGGAGAGCCGGAGGGCCAACCTGGCTCTGGGAATGTGAGCTTCTCTCTTTGGGTCTCAGGGCTGTGAGATCTCTTCCCTCCAGAAGCAGGGCTCCGCAGGGGTCAGGTTTGGCAGTGGATCCCCCAGGATGTGAGCTGGCTGCCCTGCCCAGCAAGCTCTTCACCCCCACACCTGCTAACAGCCACTTGACCTTAGGCCTCCTGAAGCCTGAAAGGTCACAGAGTGTCCAAGAACTTTCCCACATGATCATGCAGTTGAAGAAACCTGGGA
>NW_025416624.1:0-1034 GCF_002201575.2 Neomonachus schauinslandi
AATGCATCCATTTCTTCCAGGTTATCTAATTTGCTGGCATAGAGTTGTCATAATATGTTCTTATAATTGTCTGTATTTCTTTGGTGTTGGTTGTGATCTCTCCTCTTTCATTCATGATTTTGTTGATTTGGGTCATTTCTCTTCTCTTTTTGATAAGTCTGGGCAGAGGTTTATCAATCTTGTTAATTCTTTCAAAGAACCAGCTCCTAGTCTTGTTGATCTGTTCTACTGTTCTTTTGGTTTCTATTTCATTGATTTCTGCTCTGATCTTCATTATTTCTCTTCTCCTGCTGGGTTTAGGCTTTATTTGCTGTTCTTTCTCCAGCTCTTTCAGGTGTAGGGTTAGGTTGTGTATTTGAGACCTTTCTTGTTTCTTGAGAAAGGCTTGTATTGCTTTGTACTTCCCTCTTAGGACAGCCTTTGCTGCATCCCACAGATTTTGAACAGTTGTGTTTTCATTTTCATTGGTTTCCATGAATTTTTTAATTCTTCTTTAATTTCCTGGTTGACCCATTCATACTTTAGTTAGATGCTCTTTAGCCTCCATGTATTTCAGTTTTTTCCGCCTTTCCTCTTGTGATTGAGTTCTAGTTTCAAAGCATTGTGGTCTGAAAATAGGCAGGGAATGATCCCAGTCTTTTGGTACTGGTTGAGACCTAATTTATGACCTAGGATATGATCGATTCTGGAGAATGTTCCGTGGGCACTAGAGAAGAATGTGTATTCCATTGCTTTAGGATGGAATGTTCTGAATATGTCTGTGAAGTCCATTTGGTCCTGTGTGTCATTTAAAGTCTTTATTTCCTTGTTGATCTTTTGCTTAGATGATCTGTCCATTTCAGTGAGGGGGGTGTTAAAGTCCCCCACTATTATTGTATTGTTGTCGATGTGTTTCTTTGCTTTTGTTATTAATTGCCTTATATAATTGGCTGCTCCCATGTTAGGGGCATAGATATTTACAATTGTTAGATCTTCTTGTTGGATAGACCCTTTAAGTAGGATATAGTGTCCTTCCTCATCTCTTATTACAGTCT
>NW_025416625.1:0-1034 GCF_002201575.2 Neomonachus schauinslandi
TCACATAATCTGATCATGTGTGCATTTCACAAGAGGTTCATATTGTTTTGCTGGTTTGGTATTGAGGATTTGCTCCTACTCCTCCCGAATTTTCTCTTCAGAGTCTTTTAAGAGATGCTCACATATTATTCTGACTTGTCGGAGGGGAAAAGAGGGCTGGTCCTTCTTCATCCCAGAGGAACCTGGAGAACTAGGGGCTGTGAGTGCTGAGGAATGAGGCTGACTTTCCGAAGTACCAGCTTCACTCTGATTCAGAACAACTTCTAAATGTCTCCACCTCTGATAAGGACTATATTCTTGTTTTATGTTCTGCAAAATTTGTTCTAGTGTTGGAAGGCACGGCTCATTGTGGGGTGCGGTGAGGTGCCGCAGAGTCAGTTGTGGGGTCTTCTCTGGAGAAGAGGTGGTGGCTCGGTGTCTGGGGGCCTGAGGCCAGAGAGGGGCCGGGCAGAGGGGTGCAGCACCACCACTTTGGGCTCCACAGCCTGGCCTCAATCTCCCTGGGCTATTTCAATGTTGCCCCTCACACCATGCCTCTGAGGGGTCGGGGAAGGGGCAGATATGGAGGTAACTGTGGCCCAACCTCCGGTGAGAGAGTAGACACAATTTATTAACAGCAGAAATAAAAGAGGGAATCAGGTCTCAACCGGTACCAAAAGATTGGGATCATTCCCTGCCTATTTTCAGACCACAATGCTTTGAAACTAGAACTCAATCACAAGAGGAAAGTTGGAAAGAACTCAAATACATGGAGGCTAAAGAGCATCCTACTGAAGAATGAATGGGTCAACCAGGAAATTAAAGAAGAATTAAAACGATTTATGGGAACACATGAAAATGAAAACACAACTGTTCAAAATCTTTGGGATGCAGCAAAGGCAGTCCTAAGAGGAAAGTATATAGCAATACAAGCCATTCTCAAGAAACATGAAAGGTCTCAAGTACACAACCTAACCCTACACCTTAAAGGAGCTGGAGAAAGAACAGCAAATAAAGCCTAAACCCAGCAGGAGAAGAGAAATCATAAAGATCAG
>NW_025416626.1:0-1033 GCF_002201575.2 Neomonachus schauinslandi
AAGGAAGAAGTAAAGTTATCTCTATATAGATGACATGGTCTTGTATGTAGAAAGTCCTAAGGGATCCACTAAAAAAACTATTAGAACTAATGAATGAATTCAGTAAGATTACAGGATACAAGATCAACATACAAAATCAATTGGTTTTTCTACACACTTGCAATGAACAATCTGAAATTGAAATTAGAAAAATGATTCCATTAACAGCAGCATCATGGGACACCTGGGTGGCTCAGTTGGTTGTGTCCAACTCTCGATTTCGGCTCAGGTCAAGATCTTAGGGTTGTAAGATCCAGCCCCATGTCCAGCTCTGCACTGGGCTGGGCATGGAGCCTGTTTAAGATTCTTTCTCTCTCTCTCTCTCCCCCCGACCCCCCATCCCTCCCCATGCTCTCTCTCTCTCCCTCTCTAAAACAAAAACAACCAAAAAACCCCAATAGTATCATAAAAAATAAAATGCTTACAAACAAATTTAAATGTAAAACCTATACTCTAATAACTACATTGTTGAAAAAAATTTGATGTTAAAAAAACCTAAATAAATGGAAAGAGATCTCATGTTCATTGATCAGAAGACTTAATATTGTTAAGATAGCAATATTCCTCAAAATCACCTACAGATTAAATGCAATCCCTATCAAAACCCAGCTGGCTTCTGATTCTAAGCTGATCCAAAAATTTATATGGAGGGTGCCTGGGTGGCTCAGTTGGTTAAGCGACTGCCTTCGGCTCAGGTCATGATCCTGGAGTCCCGGGATCAAGTCCCGCATCGGGCTCCCTGCTCGGCAGGGAGTCTGCTTCTCCCTCTGACCCTCCTCCCTCTCATGCCCTCTGTCTCTCATTCTCTCTCTCTCTCAAATAAATAAATAAAATCTTTAAAAAAAAAATTTATATGGAAATCCCTGGGGTCCAGAGTAGCCAAACCAATCTTTTTTTTTTTTTTTGAGTTTTAATTTTTTTTATTCTTATGTTAATCCCCATACATTACATCATTAGTTTTAGATGAAGTGTTCCATGATTCATTGTTTGTGCA
>NW_025416627.1:0-1033 GCF_002201575.2 Neomonachus schauinslandi
ACTGAATCAGGAAGTTATAGAAAACCTGAACAGACCCCAAACCAGTAAAAAGTATTCAATTAATAATCAAAAATCTCCCAACACACGAGTGTCCAGGGCCAGATGGCTTCCTAGGGGAATTCTACCAAACATTTAAAGAAGAATTAATACCTATATTTCTGAAACTATTACAAGAAATAGAAATGGAAGGAAAATACCAGACTCATTCTATGAGGCCAGCATTACCTTGATCCCAAAACCAGACAAGGACCACCATTAAAAGGAGAATTACAGACCAGTATCCCTTTTGAACAAGGATGCATATAATCTCACCAAGATACTGCCAATAGGATCCAACACAGTTAAAGGATTATTTACCACGACCAAGTGGGGTTTTCTCCTGGGCTGCAAGGGTGGTTCAACCTCTGCAAATCAATGTGAAACACCACATAAAAAAGAAAGGACAAGAACCACAGGACCCTCTCAATAGATGCAGAAAATGCATTCGACAAAATACAGCGTCGTTTCATGAAAAAAACTCTACGATGTAGAGAGAGGGGGAACATAACATCATAAAGGCCATATAGGAAAGACCCAAAGTAAATGTCACCCTCAAAAGGGAAAAACAGAGATTTTCCCCTATGTGCAAAAACATGGCAGGTATGTCCACTCTCACCACTGCTGTTCAATGTAGTACAGGAAGTCCTAGCCTCAGCAATCAGACAACAAAAAGAAATATAAGGCATCCAAATCATCAAAGAAGAAGTCCAACTCTCATTCTTTGTAATCCATCTGTTTCCCCAGTTACCATCAAAACCATATGTTCACCCTGCCTGTGTCCAAGCGTTTTTAGCTCAGGCATGGGACTGAGTTCCAAAACTCCAAATGTTCAGCATGGATTCGTGTGGTTCCTCTCGTGGAGGATCTCCCATGCTGCTGCCTTTTGCCACCCTATGTCAGGAAAGCAATCGCACAACCATGAATCGGTTAGCAGTTTATGGCAATAGAAAGCAGAAAGCTGGCAGCTAGACTCACTGTTCTCAGGCAGGGTTCC
>NW_025416628.1:0-1032 GCF_002201575.2 Neomonachus schauinslandi
GGGGGGTAGGCAGCGGCAGTAGGTGGCGGCAGGCAGCGGGTTGCAGGCGGTGGGGGCAGGCAGTGGTAAGCGGCGGCACGCCGCAGCAGGCAGTGGGGTAGACGGTGGTGACAGGCAGGCAGCGGGA
Source organism: Neomonachus schauinslandi (assembly GCF_002201575.2). NCBI lineage: Eukaryota > Metazoa > Chordata > Mammalia > Carnivora > Phocidae > Neomonachus > Neomonachus schauinslandi. Next base: position 128 of record NW_025416628.1, read on the forward strand.
AGCGGCCGCAGTGGTCGCGCCAGGCGGAGGCAGCAGGCAGCACACTGTAGGCGGCGGTGGCAGGCAGCGACATGGCGGTAGGCAATGGCAGTACGTGGCGGCAGGCAGCAGGCTGCCGGCGGCAGCGGCAGGCAGTGGTAAGCGGCGGGAGGCAGGCGGCGGCAGGCCTTGGGGGCAGGCCGCTGCAGCAGCGGGGGTAGGCGGTGGCGGCAGGTGGTGGCAGCAAGCTGTGGCGGAGGCTGTGGCAGGTGGCGGGGTAGGCGGCAGCGGGCGGCAGGCAGGCGGCGTGGGCAGGCAGGCGGGGGCAGACGGCCGGGGCAGCAGGGGTAGCAAGTGGCTATACGTGGTGACAGGTAGCGGGTTGCAGGCGGCCGAGGCAGGCAGTGGTAAGGGACAGCAGGTGGCAGGAGGCAGCAGAGGAAGCGGCAGCAGTAAGGGTGACAGGAAGCTATAGGCAGGTGGCAGCGGGTGGTGGCAGCCAAGTGGTGTCAGGTGGCGGTGGCAGCGGGAGTAGGCAGTGGCAGCAGGCAGCGACAGGCAGGCAGTGGCAGGGGCAGCTGGCAGCAGCGGATGTGGCAGCGGGCTTCCGTGGAGGCGGCAGCAGCGCCAGAGTTGGGCAGCCCTGGGGTCATTGGGTGGCAGCGTATGGCAGCCATAGCAGCAGGCGCCGTTGGCTTCAGCTGAAGTCAGCGAACCAGGCAGCAGCAGCGGGGGCGGAAGTAGGGGACCAGCTGCGGTAGAGGCGGGGTCAGCGGTAGGCGGGGTTAGCAGTGGCAGCATGGGGAGGGGCGCCGGAAGCGTCAGCAGAGTGCGCTGCGGCGACAGCGGCGTCGGTGGGCGTCAGGAGCTGCGGCAGCAGAAGCGGGGTGTCAGCGGCGTCAGCGGGAGTCAGTGTTGGGCCCCAG
>NW_025416629.1:0-1032 GCF_002201575.2 Neomonachus schauinslandi
TTCTTCCTGGTTCAGTTTTGGTAGTTGATACATCTCTAGGAATGCATTCATTTCTTCCAGGTTATCTAATTTGGTGGCATAGAGTTGCTCATAATATGTTCTTATGATTGTTTGTATTTCTTTGGTGTTGGTTGTGATCTCTCCTCTTTCATTCATGATTTTGTTGATTTGGGTCATTTCTCTTTTCTTTTTGATAAGTCTGGCTGGAGGTTTATCAATCTTGTTAATTCTTTCAAAGAACCAGCTCCTAGTTTCATTGATCTGGTCTACTGTTCTTTTGTTTTCTACTTCATGGATTTCTGCTCTGATCTTTATTATTTCTCTTCTCCTGCTGGGTTTAGGCTTTATTTGTTGTTCTTTCTCTAGCTCCTTTAGGTGTAGGATTAGGTTGTGTATTTGAGACCTTTCTTGTTTCTTGAGAAAGGCTTGAATTGCTATATACTTTCATAGGATCACCTTTGCTGCATCCCAGAGATTTTGAACAGTTGTGTTTTCATTTTCATTGATGTCCATGAATTTTTTAAATTCTTCTTTAACTTCCTGGTTGACCCATTCATTCTTTAGCAGGATGCTCTTTAGCCTCCATGTATTTGAGTTCTTTCCGACTTTCCTCTTGTGATTGAGTTCTAGTTTCAAAGCATTGTGGTCTGAAAATAGGCAGGGAATGATCCCAATCTTTTGGTACTGGTTGAGACCTGATTTGTGACCTAGGATGTGATGTATTCTGGAGAATGTTCCATGGGCACTAGAGAAGAATGTGTATTCCACTGCTTTGGGATGCAATGTTCTGAATATATCTGTAAAGTCCATTTGGTCCAGTGCATCATTTAAAGTCTTTATTTCCTTGTTGATCTTTTGCTTAGATGATCTGTCAATTTCAGTGAAGGGGGTGTTAAAGTCCCGCACTATTATTGTATTGTTGTCAATGTGTTTCTTGCTTTTGTTATTAATTGCCTTATATAATTGGCTGCTCCCATGTTAGGGACATAGATATTTACAATTGTTAGATCTTCTTGTTGGATAGACCCTTTA
>NW_025416630.1:0-1032 GCF_002201575.2 Neomonachus schauinslandi
CTGGGGCCCAACACTGACTCCCGCTGACGCCGCTGACACCCCGCTTCTGCTGCCGCAGCTCCTGACGCCCACCGACGCCGCTGTCGCCGCAGCGCACTCTGCTGACGCTTCCGGCGCCCCTCCCCATGCTGCCACTGCTAACCCCGCCTACCGCTGACCCCGCCTCTACCGCAGCTGGTCCCCTACTTCCGCCCCCGCTGCTGCTGCCTGGTTCGCTGACTTCAGCTGAAGCCAACGGCGCCTGCTGCTATGGCTGCCATACGCTGCCACCCAATGACCCCAGGGCTGCCCAACTCTGGCGCTGCTGCCGCCTCCACGGAAGCCCGCTGCCACATCCGCTGCTGCCAGCTGCCCCTGCCACTGCCTGCCTGTCGCTGCCTGCTGCCACTGCCTACTCCCGCTGCCACCGCCACCTGACACCACTTGGCTGCCACCACCCGCTGCCACCTGCCTATAGCTTCCTGTCACCCTTACTGCTGCCGCTTCCTCTGCTGCCTCCTGCCACCTGCTGTCCCTTACCACTGCCTGCCTCGGCCGCCTGCAACCCGCTACCTGTCACCACGTATAGCCACTTGCTACCCCTGCTGCCCCGGCCGTCTGCCCCCGCCTGCCTGCCCACGCCGCCTGCCTGCCGCCCGCTGCCGCCTACCCCGCCACCTGCCACAGCCTCCGCCACAGCTTGCTGCCACCACCTGCCGCCACCGCCTACCCCCGCTGCTGCAGCGGCCTGCCCCCAAGGCCTGCCGCCGCCTGCCTCCCGCCGCTTACCACTGCCTGCCGCTGCCGCCGGCAGCCTGCTGCCTGCCGCCACGTACTGCCATTGCCTACCGCCATGTCGCTGCCTGCCACCGCCGCCTACAGTGTGCTGCCTGCTGCCTCCGCCTGGCGCGACCACTGCGGCCGCTTCCCGCTGCCTGCCTGTCACCACCGTCTACCCCACTGCCTGCTGCGGCGTGCCGCCGCTTACCACTGCCTGCCCCCACCGCCTGCAACCCGCTGCCTGCCGCCACCTACTGCCGCTGCCTACCCCCC
>NW_025416631.1:0-1032 GCF_002201575.2 Neomonachus schauinslandi
AGTATTTCAACAATAAATATTTTTTGAGATAAAACCTAGATGTAAATGTAAAAACGTTTAGCACTTATTGTTTGGTCTATACCTTTTAGCAAGTAATTATTTTCCGTTTAGCACTTTGTTTTATACCTTTTTGTTTGTTTGCTCATTTTTAATTTACTGTTTTGTAATCCCATCTCATTGGAGGCTCTTGAAGGCAGAGATATACCTCCTTTGTGTTCCCAACAATCCTGACATATGGCTAAACTATGTGGAGTGAATACTCAATAAATATGGGATTCAATTCAACTGCTTTTGCTACAAATGGTTAAGAATTGAGTATTTTAGAATATGACAGATTCCCACCAAGCTTAACTCTAGAAAGTACAGAAAAGGAATTTAAAAACATAAATCAACTTTTCTAGAATTTTATATTTGTTAGTCATTTGCCTTAATATTCTCGTGAAACAAGTGGAAGAAATATCTATTCTCTCAGTGGGAAGGTGAGCTTATTTCATGTAAATGGTGTTAACATGGTTAATGCTCTACCTGAACTGTCCTACTTTGAGGAGTTCTTTTCTCCTCCACAGTTTTTTCATTTTGTGAACAAAATTGTGGCCAAGTGTCCCTCAACAATTGCAGAATATATATGTCAGCACTTGAAAGTTACCATAACAACCATCTGGATTTTTCTCTCACTTGGTAAGTTTGGTTAATTATAACATATTTGGTTTTTTTCAAAAGCAATTTTTACCTTTCAGCAAGTCCAGGGTGCTCATTTTTCTGTTGACTGTAGAAATGATAAGACATTTCTCCAAATTTTGACAAATATAGAGATCATATAAGATTTAGTTGTTATCATGGTCAAATACTCAGTCAGAAATACATTTTTCCAAGAAAAAATAATTTTGTTTTGGGTTTAGTGGGGAAAAAACACTTTACTAAAATTAACTACTAATCCAAGAAATTCTTCTAGTACCAAATTGGTAAGCTTCCTTGCAGCGCCTGTAGTATTTCAACAATAAATATTTTTTGAGATAAAACCTAGATGTAAAT
>NW_025416632.1:0-1032 GCF_002201575.2 Neomonachus schauinslandi
TTTCCAATGGCTGAGTAATATTCTATTGTCTATATATATCACATCTTCTTTATCCATTCATCCATTGATGGATGAATGGATAAAGAAGATGTGATATATATAGACAATAGAATATTACTCAGCCATTGGAAAAGATGTGTACTTACCATTTACATCGGCATGGATGGAACTGGAATGTGTTATGCTAAATGAAATATTTTAATCAGAGAAAGACAATGATCATATGGTTTCATTCATTTGTGGAATATAAGAAAGAGTGCAGAGGATCATAGGGGAAGGGATGGAATAACAGAATGGGAAGAAATCAGAGAGGAAGACAAAAAATGAGAGACTAACTATGGGAGAGAGACTGACTGTTGCTGGAGGAGACGTGGGTCAGGGGATGGGGTAATTGGGTGATGGGCATTAAGGAGGGCACAGGATATGATGAGCACTGAGTGTTATATGCAACTGATGAATTACTGTTCTCTACATCTGAAGATGTTGGCTAATTGATTTTAAATTTTAAAAATCTTATATTCATATTTTATTAGATTGTTTGAATTTTTCTTAAAGATTTAAGTAATTTCTTTGCATTTTGTTATTTATGTACTTTGTCCTAAATTTTTGTTTATATACTTTGCGAATATATTCCTCAGCCTATTTAAACTACACAGATAAAAAATTCTGTTATGTCATTTTTGTGTTGATGTTTACGTTTTATATTACATATATTTGGGATGCTTATAAGTTATTATTCATTTCTTGTTAGTGGGCTGGATTGCAGTGATGGGTTTCTCACAATAGGTCATCTGTATATTATTCAGATAAAACTACTAGTTTTGATACATAAATTGTTTGAAACTGTGACCATGGTAAGATTGGTATTGTTTTTAAACAATCTTTCATCTATGTCATCAAATATATGAACCCTACAATATGCATTCTAGAGTTCTCCTCTTTATTTTTTGGTGTGAATAGACAGATCTGCGCCTTTATGGATTTTCTGAATGACAGGAAAGTGATATAAACATTCTTCAATTCAGCCACCCC
>NW_025416633.1:0-1032 GCF_002201575.2 Neomonachus schauinslandi
TCTCTTCAACAAATGGTGTTGGGAAAATTGGACATGCCCATGCAGAGTAATGAAATTGGAGCATTCTCGGGCACCTGGATGTCTCAGTTGGTTAAGCGACTGCCTTCGGCTCAGGTCATGATCCTGGAGTCCCTGGATCGAGTCCCGCATTGGGCTCCCTGCTCAGCAGGGAGTCTGCTTCTCCCTCTCCCGCTCCCCCCTCTTGTGCTATCTCACTCTCTCTCTCTCTCAAATAAATAAATAAAATCTTTAAAAAAAAGAAATTGGAGCATTTTCTTATACCATACATAAACATAAATTAAAAATGGATGAAAGAGCTAAATGTCAGACAGGAATCCATCAAAATCCGAGAGGAGAACACACGCAGCAACCTCTATGACCTCGGCTGCAGCAACTTCTTTCAAGACATGTCTCCAAAGGCAGGAGACAGGAAAGCAAAAATGAACTATTGGGACTTCTTCAAGATAAAAATCTTTTGCACAACAAAGGTAAGAGTCCACAAAACTAAAAGGCAACCCACAGAATGGTAGAAGATATTTGCAAATGATATGTCAGATAAGGGTCTCGTATACAAGTTGTATTAGGAACTTACCACTCGCAACACCCAGAAAACAAGGAGTCCAGTCAAGAAATGGGCAGAAGATATGAGCAGACATTTCTCCAAAGGAGACATACAAATGGCCAACAGACACATGAAAAAATGTTCCACATCACTTGTCATCAGGGCACTAGAAATGAAAACCACAGTGAAATACCACCTTACACCAGTCAGAAGGGCTAAAATTAACAAGTCAGGAAATAACAAATGTTGGCGAGGATGTAAAGAAAAGGGAAAACTCTTACATTGTTGGTGAAAATGCAAGCTGGTGCAGCCACTCTGGAAAACAATATAGACGTTCCTCAAGAAGTTAAAAAGAGAGCTTCCCTACAACCCAGCAATTGTGCTACTAGGTATTTACCCCAAACACGCAAATGTAGTGATCCGAGGGGCACCTGCACCCCAATGTTTATAGTAACAGTGTCCACAATAGT
>NW_025416634.1:0-1032 GCF_002201575.2 Neomonachus schauinslandi
TTCTTCCTGGTTCAGTTTTGGTAGTTGATACATCTCTAGGAATGCATTCATTTCTTCCAGGTTATCTAATTTGGTGGCATAGAGTTGCTCATAATATGTTCTTATGATTGTTTGTATTTCTTTGGTGTTGGTTGTGATCTCTCCTCTTTCATTCATGATTTTGTTGATTTGGGTCATTTCTCTTTTCTTTTTGATAAGTCTGGCTGGAGGTTTATCAATCTTGTTAATTCTTTCAAAGAACCAGCTCCTAGTTTCATTGATCTGGTCTACTGTTCTTTTGTTTTCTACTTCATGGATTTCTGCTCTGATCTTTATTATTTCTCTTCTCCTGCTGGGTTTAGGCTTTATTTGTTGTTCTTTCTCTAGCTCCTTTAGGTGTAGGATTAGGTTGTGTATTTGAGACCTTTCTTGTTTCTTGAGAAAGGCTTGAATTGCTATATACTTTCATAGGATCACCTTTGCTGCATCCCAGAGATTTTGAACAGTTGTGTTTTCATTTTCATTGATGTCCATGAATTTTTTAAATTCTTCTTTAACTTCCTGGTTGACCCATTCATTCTTTAGCAGGATGCTCTTTAGCCTCCATGTATTTGAGTTCTTTCCGACTTTCCTCTTGTGATTGAGTTCTAGTTTCAAAGCATTGTGGTCTGAAAATAGGCAGGGAATGATCCCAATCTTTTGGTACTGGTTGAGACCTGATTTGTGACCTAGGATGTGATGTATTCTGGAGAATGTTCCATGGGCACTAGAGAAGAATGTGTATTCCACTGCTTTGGGATGCAATGTTCTGAATATATCTGTAAAGTCCATTTGGTCCAGTGCATCATTTAAAGTCTTTATTTCCTTGTTGATCTTTTGCTTAGATGATCTGTCAATTTCAGTGAAGGGGGTGTTAAAGTCCCGCACTATTATTGTATTGTTGTCAATGTGTTTCTTGCTTTTGTTATTAATTGCCTTATATAATTGGCTGCTCCCATGTTAGGGACATAGATATTTACAATTGTTAGATCTTCTTGTTGGATAGACCCTTTA
>NW_025416635.1:0-1032 GCF_002201575.2 Neomonachus schauinslandi
GGTTTATCAATCTTGTTAATTCTTTCAAAGAACCAGCTCCTCGTTTCGTTGATCTGTTCTACTGTTCTTTTAGTTTCTATTTCATTGATTTCTGCTCTGATCTTTATGATTTCTCTTCTCCTGCTGGGTTTAGGCTTTATTTGCTGTTCTTTCTCCAGCTCCTTTAGGTGTAGGGTTAGGTTGTGTACTTGAGACCTTTCTTACTTCTTGAGAAAGGCTTGTATTGCTATATACTTTCCTCTTAGGTCTGCCTTTGCTGCATCCCAAAGATTTTGAATAGTTGTGTTTTCATTTTCATTGGTTTCCATGTATTTTTTTAATTCTTCTTTAATTTCCTGGTTGACCCATTCATTCTTCAGTAGGATGCTCTTTAGCCTCCATGTATTTGAGTTCTTTCCAACTTTCCTCTTGTGATTGAGTTCTAGTTTCAAAGCATTGTGGTCTGAAGATAGGCAGGGAATGATTCCAATCTTTTGGTACCGGTTGAGACCTGATTTATGACCTAGGATGTGATCTATTCTGCAGAATGTTCCATGGGCACTAGAGAAGAATGTGTATTCCGTTGCTTTGGGGTGGAATGTTCTGAATATGTCTGTAAAGTCCATTTGGTCCAGTGTGTCATTTAAAGTCTTTATTTCCTTGTTGATCTTTTGCTTAGACGATCTGTCCATTTAGTGAGGGGGGTGTTAAAGTCCCCCACTATTATTGTATTGTTGTCGATGTGTTTCTGTGCTTTTGTTATTAATTGCCTTATATAATTGGCTGCTCCCATGTTAGGGGCATAGATATTTACAATTGTTAGATCTCCTTGTTGGATAGATCCTTTAAGTAGGATATAATGTCCTTCCTCATCTCTTATTACAGTCTTTGGTTTAAAATCTAATTTGTCTGATATAAGATTTGCCACCCCAGCTTTCTTTTGGTGTCCATTAGCATGGTAAATGGTTTTCCACCCCCTCACTTTCCCTCTGGGGGTGTCTTTGGTTCTAAAATGAGTCTCTTGCAGACAGCATATCGATGGGTCTTGTTTTT
>NW_025416636.1:0-1032 GCF_002201575.2 Neomonachus schauinslandi
ATTTTTCATTTTTAGAGTCATATTCTATCCCTTCATAGTAGTTACCCGTATTTTTGGCTTATATAGATAAGTTGTTCTCTCTTTAAAATTTTGAGATAGTTTCTTCTAACAGATTAAAATATACCCTAAATCTCTAGTATATGGTGTTTTCTATTCCCCTGCCTGATCACATCCTCTCCCTTTTTTTTCTTTTTTTAAATCCTCTTCTTTCTTTTTTCAAACAACTTCTTATCAATTCCTTTTATAAAATTTTTTATAATTTCCATCTTTACAGTCATATTCCATCCCTTCATCATATCAACCATTATTTTTGTACATATATAAGTTTTTCTTTCTTTAAAATTTTGGGAGGCACTTTCTTCTAAAAGACCAAAATACACCCCAAATCTAGTGTGTGGCACTGATCTATATACCAGCCTGATCATATTTGATCACACTCTGGTTTTTTTTTTTTTTTTTTTTGTTGTTTTGTTTGTTTTTGTTTTTATCTTTATCTTTTTCTTTTTTTTCATTTTCTTTTTCTTTTTTCTCTCTTTCCCTTTCTTTTCCCACTGCTTCAAGTCTTTTCTGATTTGTTTAGAGTATATTTTCTGGGGACGTTGTTACTCTGCTAGCATTTTGTTCTCTCATTAATCTATTCTCCTCTGCACAAAATGATAAGACGGAAAAAATCACCTCAACAAAAAGAACAAGAGGTAGTACCGACTGCCAGGGACCTACTCAATATGGACATTAGTAGGATGTCAGATCTAGAGTTCAGAATCATCACTTTAAAGATACTAGCTGGGCTTGAAAAAAATATGGAAGTTATTAGAGAAACCCTTTCTGGAGAAGTAAAAGAACTAAAATCCAACCAAGTAGAAATCAAAAAGGCTATTAATGAGGTGCAATCAAAAATGGGGGCGCTAACTGCTAGAATAAATGAGGCAGAAGAGAGAATCAGTAATATAGAAGATGAAATGATGGAAAATAAAGAAGCTGAGAAAAAGAGAGATAAACAACTACTGGATCACGAGGGCAGAATTCGAGAGA
>NW_025416637.1:0-1032 GCF_002201575.2 Neomonachus schauinslandi
TGGCCGAGCACCTTCTTCTGTGCCACCAGCCTCACCCAACACACACAGCCTCATCGTCTGTCCCTGTCACTCCAGGTCAGACATCTTGGAGTTGCCAGACCAAGACGTTTGTTTGAGCTTCTTTCTTTGAGGGTGTGTGAAGTTTCAAAACTTTGATTATGGAAATGACGGGTCATCAGAACATCTGTTACTCTTTCATTTCCTGCTCTTCTTTCAATCACCAAAGAGAATCACACCTGCTAGTGGAAGGGGCTCTCTGTGTGTTTTTATTTCCCATTTTAATTAAACAGTGGGAAAACAATCTTCTGAAATATTATAAGAATCCTTTGTGAGTGTTCATGTTTTCCTCTTCCATGAACCACATCCTGATATTAGAAATTATGTTTTAAAGTAAAACACAGCGTCAGAGCTGTAACAGGGTGTGGTGCCCTTTGTGAGAAGGACAGATGGAGAAGGAGTGTAGGTTCTTTAGGAGCTCAGGGAGTGTCTCGTTGTGCTCCCAAAGGGAATGTAGCCCCCTGTTAGCCTTCTGTGAGGGGGCTGCTTACCTGGTGGCCCATCCTGGGCTCTGGAAGCTTGACCCAGTGTCACTTGCGACTTGAGCTGGGGAATTTATGAAGAAAACAGAAGGAATCCTGGAGGGTGCCTGCATCCTTTGTACTCGGACAACTCCATGTAGCAAAGGAACTCATCACCCGTGAGGCGTGTCGGGATCGCTGAGGGTGTGGGCTTCACTTCATGGGCTGAGGTTGTGTCTTCATCCTTATCTGGACCAGAGCCATGGTGTGTGGCTATGGAGATCCAGACCCTTATGTGACCACGTCATTATGATTATTATTATTTTAAGAAAGCTGTATAGACTGACTTCGAGATACAAATATCAAAAGGAAAAACACAAGGTCAAAGATATATATAATGATTGAACTCGTGGCCTCTCTCATTAGTATGGGTAAGTAGGTCTGCCCGTATGAGAAAGACCAAGCAGTTATATTTTGATAGAAGTGTGCTGTGCACACGTAGTGTTTTATTCTA
>NW_025416638.1:0-1032 GCF_002201575.2 Neomonachus schauinslandi
AGTATTTCAACAATAAATATTTTTTGAGATAAAACCTAGATGTAAATGTAAAAACGTTTAGCACTTATTGTTTGGTCTATACCTTTTAGCAAGTAATTATTTTCCGTTTAGCACTTTGTTTTATACCTTTTTGTTTGTTTGCTCATTTTTAATTTACTGTTTTGTAATCCCATCTCATTGGAGGCTCTTGAAGGCAGAGATATACCTCCTTTGTGTTCCCAACAATCCTGACATATGGCTAAACTATGTGGAGTGAATACTCAATAAATATGGGATTCAATTCAACTGCTTTTGCTACAAATGGTTAAGAATTGAGTATTTTAGAATATGACAGATTCCCACCAAGCTTAACTCTAGAAAGTACAGAAAAGGAATTTAAAAACATAAATCAACTTTTCTAGAATTTTATATTTGTTAGTCATTTGCCTTAATATTCTCGTGAAACAAGTGGAAGAAATATCTATTCTCTCAGTGGGAAGGTGAGCTTATTTCATGTAAATGGTGTTAACATGGTTAATGCTCTACCTGAACTGTCCTACTTTGAGGAGTTCTTTTCTCCTCCACAGTTTTTTCATTTTGTGAACAAAATTGTGGCCAAGTGTCCCTCAACAATTGCAGAATATATATGTCAGCACTTGAAAGTTACCATAACAACCATCTGGATTTTTCTCTCACTTGGTAAGTTTGGTTAATTATAACATATTTGGTTTTTTTCAAAAGCAATTTTTACCTTTCAGCAAGTCCAGGGTGCTCATTTTTCTGTTGACTGTAGAAATGATAAGACATTTCTCCAAATTTTGACAAATATAGAGATCATATAAGATTTAGTTGTTATCATGGTCAAATACTCAGTCAGAAATACATTTTTCCAAGAAAAAATAATTTTGTTTTGGGTTTAGTGGGGAAAAAACACTTTACTAAAATTAACTACTAATCCAAGAAATTCTTCTAGTACCAAATTGGTAAGCTTCCTTGCAGCGCCTGTAGTATTTCAACAATAAATATTTTTTGAGATAAAACCTAGATGTAAAT
>NW_025416639.1:0-167 GCF_002201575.2 Neomonachus schauinslandi
AAAGCATTAGAGAAAAAAATACAAAAGCATCCACAAAACAAGTGATATAATTACATACATATGTATTTAATTATTAATAAATACATAAATAAATACATATGCAAATATAATATATATATATATATATATATATATATATATATATATATATATATATATATATATAT
>NW_025416639.1:177-1031 GCF_002201575.2 Neomonachus schauinslandi
TATATATATATATATATATATATATATATATATATATATATATATATTACTTGAATGTAAATGGGATAATGGCTCCAGTCAAAAGACATAGTCTGTCAGAATGGATTAAAAAAAAAAGAAAAACAAGAGCCATTTATATGCTGCCTATAAGAGACTCATTTTAGCCCTAAAGATACTTATAGATTGAAAGGAAAGGGATGCAGAAACATCTATCATGAAAATGGTGTCAAAAGAAAGCTGGAGTAGCAATACTTATACTGGACGAAATAGACTTGAAACCGAAGATTGTAACAAGATACAAAAAAGGGCACTATATAATGGTAAAGGGGATAATCCAACAACAAAACATAACAGTTATAAAAGTGCACCCAAAAAGAGCACCCATATCTATAAAATACTTAATAACAAACATTAAGAAACGAATTCATAGTAATACAATAGGAGTAGAGGACTTTAAAACTCCACTTACATCAATGGACAGATCATCCGAACAGGAAATCATCAAGTTGGGGCTTCTGGGTGGCTCAGGCAGTTAAGTGTCTGACTCTTGATTTAGGCTCAGGGCATGATCTCAGGGTTGTGGGAGGAAGCCCCTGTGTCAGGCTCCACTCATGGAGCCTGCTGAAGATTCTCCCTCTCCCTCTCCCACTGCCCCACTCTCTACATAAATAAATAAAAAATAAATAAATAAATAAATAGATAGATGATAGATAGATAGATAGATAGATAGATAGATAGATAGATAGATAAATAGATAGATAAATAAATAAACAAATAAACAAGGAATCAATGGCTTTGAATGAACACTCGACCAGATGGATTTAACAGAATTATTCAGAACAGTCCATTCTAAA
>NW_025416640.1:0-1031 GCF_002201575.2 Neomonachus schauinslandi
TAATAAAAAATAAACTGGGAATAAAAAGAAAGAGATGGCTTTATTTATTTTTAATTTTATTTCAGTATAGTCAAAACGTAATATTGCATTAGTTTTAGGTGCAAGAACTTGAGATTCCACAAGCTTAAATATTATGCTGCTATGCTCCCTGCAAGTGCAGTTACCATCAGTCGCCATACAACAGAATTACAATATCAGCGACTACGTTCCCTATGCTGTGCCTATTAATAAACCCAATTAAAAAATGGGTTTATTAATTATTGTAGTATGGGGAGCACCCATCTTAGGGGAATCATAGGACATCTCAGGATGAAAATTATAGAAAGAATATATAATGTTTAGGTTTGTGTTAGGTGATTGTGCAAGGCTTTTAGGAAGTGGGGTTTGCTTTGGATTGCTGCTGTCAGCAAGCATGAGGAATTCTATGACTGGCTGTCTTAATAACTCTTACATAGGTGAACCCTATAAGAGCAAGGCTAACGCAGTCACTGGTAACAAAGCCACAGTCATTCATTTGGAGGAAAGGAAAATGCTCAGTAGTTTTTTGACTTGGGTGATGTTCGTGTTGTGTCTATGTTCACACAGGATCGGGCAGGATCTTGTTTTTGCCGTGGTCCATCATGGGCACAGAGTTGCTGTGTTCAATATTCAATATTGATGGTATTAGTTTCCTTTTGCTGATAGAACACATTACTCTACCCTTATTAGCTTTAAAAACACCAGTTTATTTCCTTACACTTCATGGGGTCAGAAGTCTGAAATTGGTCTCACTGAGCTAAAATCTAGTCATTGTCAGGCTGCATTTCCTCTGGAAAATCTAGAATAGAGTAGTTTCCTTACCTTTTCACTCTCTAGATATCTCCTGAGCTCCATGGCTGGTGCCTTCCTTCCCTGACTTTTGAGGTCAGCAACATTGAGCTGAAACCTCACACTGTCATTTCTATGATTCCTTCAGTTTCCTGCTCTCACATTTAAAGACGTTCATGATTAGTTTGGGGTTCACATTGCTATCCTGCATAATCTCTCTATTT
>NW_025416641.1:0-1031 GCF_002201575.2 Neomonachus schauinslandi
AATGTAAAAGTGGCAGCTGCTGCATAATAGTCTTAAAGGAGGGAACGGATGCAAACTACCCAGGAATGCCTTCAATCCTGCCAGCCTATATTTTAGCAATAACCAATGCGTCAAGAAAATCTGGCAATTACATAGGGGTCAGAGTGAAATATATCTGCCCCTTAAAAAAAATCTTCCAAAAAGGGAAGACTAAATTCAACCTTTATGTTCTTGACACTTTCAGATATATGATTTGGGATAAGTTACATGTGCAATCTAAGCTCCAGTGTAATCATCTATAAAAGGGGGATAATAATGTCTCTTTATAGTGTTATTTATTGAGTTAAATTATACAGTGAATAGGAAGCACTAGATATATCAAAATACATTTGCTTTCTTCTTTCTTTTTGCTCAAGCAGATATTTGTTGTTTTTTGTTTGTTTGTTTGATAGATAGTAACGAGGGAAGGAAATTAAAAAAATATACCTGGCAACAAATGCTTTCATAAAAGTTGGAGATCATCACAATGGTTTACTAATGACCCAAACATAACTATTCAGTATTACCTAAAGTTAATTAAATTAAATTCTTAATTTTAGTAGAATTCCCCAAAACAATATATAAAGGGTTTTTGAAATTTTATCTTTATACAGGTATTTACCAATAGATACAGTTAATGAAGTGAGACATGAGAGGAAAAATATATATATATATATATTATATATGTATATATAATATATATGACTCATATATATATGAATCAAAGGCTGGCAATTCTGGATAAGTTACTTAAATAAGAGAAAAGGATATTTTACTTGAATTGAAATATTAATCAAGGAATAAAATATGGATGTGCAAAATTAGATATAAAAATGATTTCCAGCTACCGTTTTAGTGTAGTACTAAGAAAGGCACACCAATTTCTTGAATATATTTTTAATAAAATTATATTACTTGAGGATCATCTATAGCAAAGAGTTATATAGAAAGAACCATGTATACTCCTCTTTTTTATGATGTATTCATTTATTTTATAGAAGGAAAAGCAACGT
>NW_025416642.1:0-510 GCF_002201575.2 Neomonachus schauinslandi
CCAGCCTCACCAGACCCAGGGCCCAGCTTAACCAGACCCAGGCCCAAAACTTATCAGACCCAGGCCCCAGCCTCACCAGACCCAGGTCCCAGCTTAACCAGACCCAGGTCCCAGCCTCACCAGACCCAGGTCTCAGCTTAACCAGGCCCAGGACCAAAACTTAATCAGACCCAGGCCCTAGCCTCACCAGACCCAGGTCCCAGCTTAACCAGACCCAGGCCCCAAACTTATCAGACCCAGGTCCTAGCCTCACCAGACCCAGGTCCCAGCTTAACCAGACCCAGGCCCCTGCCTTACCAGACCCAGGTCCCAGCCTTACCAGACCCAGGTCCCAGCTTTACCAGACCCAGGGCCAAAATATCTGACCCAGGACCCAGGCTCACCAGACCCAGGTCCCAGCCTCACCAGACCCAGGTCCCAGCCTTACGTGACCCAGGTCCCAGGCTCACCAGACCCAGGACCCAGGCTCACCAGACCCAGGTCCCAGCCTTACCAGACCCAGGTCCCAGC
>NW_025416642.1:520-1030 GCF_002201575.2 Neomonachus schauinslandi
CCAGCCTCACCAGACCCAGGGCCCAGCTTAACCAGACCCAGGCCCAAAACTTATCAGACCCAGGCCCCAGCCTCACCAGACCCAGGTCCCAGCTTAACCAGACCCAGGTCCCAGCCTCACCAGACCCAGGTCTCAGCTTAACCAGGCCCAGGACCAAAACTTAATCAGACCCAGGCCCTAGCCTCACCAGACCCAGGTCCCAGCTTAACCAGACCCAGGCCCCAAACTTATCAGACCCAGGTCCTAGCCTCACCAGACCCAGGTCCCAGCTTAACCAGACCCAGGCCCCTGCCTTACCAGACCCAGGTCCCAGCCTTACCAGACCCAGGTCCCAGCTTTACCAGACCCAGGGCCAAAATATCTGACCCAGGACCCAGGCTCACCAGACCCAGGTCCCAGCCTCACCAGACCCAGGTCCCAGCCTTACGTGACCCAGGTCCCAGGCTCACCAGACCCAGGACCCAGGCTCACCAGACCCAGGTCCCAGCCTTACCAGACCCAGGTCCCAGC
>NW_025416643.1:0-1030 GCF_002201575.2 Neomonachus schauinslandi
CAACTTGTATCTATTCGTTGTTGCTGCCATGCCAGTTTAAGGGAGTCTGGTGAGTAGTCTCTCACAGTGACATCAAACTCACCATGCCTAACAATGAACTGCCAAAGTCCCCTGAAGCACGTAACACCATTGGTACCACCATTTACAACAGCCCAAGCCAGAAATCAGAAAAAAAAAAAAAAAAAAGTTATCCCAACTTTTCTTTATCTCTGCACTCCTCCATATAAAAATCACTATCTCTTACCAACTCTCCTGACAAATGTCTCCCATGGTTATTCCTCCTCATGGTGCTACAATCCATGGTCGTCATGGTGACTCTAAAGCATCTATTCTATCCTTTGTTAGTAGAATGTCTAGATCTGTATGGGTTCAGTACTGTCTACATACGATCACACACTTCACAGCTCTTTTTGAAGTCAGAAGAGTGTGGCCGATGAAGTCAGTTTCAGACAATGACAATGGCAGAGTTTTGGGACTGGAAGCACACTTTTCTCACTCCTTTGGCCTGTGAGTTACATCTACAGGTGATGATGTGTGGTCCTGCATTCTTTCTGGAAGATCTGTACAGGAAATAAAACTCGGAAGTTTAGAAGCCAATTTATTATTCACAATAATGTGTGAATATTAATGAAAAGTAACTCACCAAATTGTTAAAAAAATAATTTGGAAAGGGAAAAGGCAAGACATTTCCGTGATGTGTTCTTGCTCTCCTTAGCATTCGTATCGGGTCATACATTTTTTTGGATAATGGATCTAGGATAATTCCAGTGTGTTTTATTCAAAATGCATAACACATCCTTTTATGACATAGAATTTCAAAGAATTATAATATTGTAAAGATAATTCAAGTAAATGTCTGCCTCCAGTTTCTCCCCCTATGAGTACACTTTTTGTCTAGTCTAGGTTATTCTATCTGGAACACTGTTTTGAGCATGCAGAAAATCTGCTAGGTTACACTGTATGCACATTCCATTCTATATACGTCAAAAATAATAATCAGACAAACAAGCAACAACATAAAATCTCCCTA
>NW_025416644.1:0-1029 GCF_002201575.2 Neomonachus schauinslandi
AAGAATTAACAAGATTGATAAACCCCTGGCCAGACTTATCAAAAAGAGAAGAGAAATGACCCTAATCAACAAAATCATGAATGAAAGAGGAGAGATCACAACCAACACCAAAGAAATACAAACAATTATAAGAACATATTATGAGCAACTCTATGCCAGCAAATTACATAACCTGGAAGAAATGGATGCATTCCTAGAGATGTACCAACTACCAAAACTGAACCAGGATGAAATAGAAAACCTGAACAGACCTATAAGCACTAAGGAAATTGAAGCAGTCATCAAAAATCTCCCAACAAACAAAAGCCCAGGGCCAGATGTCTTCCCAGGGGAATTCTACCAAACATTTCAAGAAGAATTAATACCTATTCTTCTGAAACTGTTCCAAAAACTAGAAATGGAAGGAAAACTTCCAAACTCATTTTATGAGGCCAGCATTACCTTGATCCCCTAACCAGACAAAGACCCCATCAAAAAGGAGAATTACAGACCAATATCCCTGATGAACATGGATGCAAAAATTCTCACCAAAATACTAGCCAATAGGATCCAACAGTACATTAAAAGGATTATTCACCATGACCAAGTGGGATTTATCCCTGGGCTGCAAGGTTGGTTCAACATCCGCAAATCAATCAATGTGATACAATACATTAACAAAAGAAAGAACAAGAATCATATGATCCTCTCAATAGATGCAGAAAAAGCATTTGACAAAGTACAGCATCCTTTCTTGATCAAAACTCTTCAGAGTATAGGGATAGAGGGTACATACCTCAATATCATAAAAGCCATCTATGAAAAACCTACAGCGAATATCATTCTCAATGGGGAAAAACTGAGAGCTTTCCCCCTAAGGTCAGGAACGCGGCAGGGATGTCCACTATCACCCCTGCTATTCAACATAGTGTTGGAAGTCCTAGCCACAGCAATCAGACAACAAAAAGAAATCAAAGGCATCCAAATTGGCAAGGAAGAAGTGAAACTCTCACTCTTTGCAGATGATATGATACTGTATGTGGAAAACCC
>NW_025416645.1:0-1029 GCF_002201575.2 Neomonachus schauinslandi
GAGCAACATCTAATGAGAAGTCAAGATCAAAAAGCTCTGCTCTAGGAATATTAAACACTTGTAGATTCCCAAACTAAGCATCCTGTTCCATGTCTTTGCTTATGTTACTTCAGGCTGTTCATTTCAATGCATCTTTCCCCTTAGAAGCCTTCCCTGATTTCCTTGGCCAGGGCCTCTCCTTTGCCATTATAGCATCATCTTCTTTGTACTGAATGGGTCTATAGATGTGTCTACATCCAGACAGTGCATATTTATCCTTAAAAAAATATATATATATATACATATTTTTTTTTGCTTTGCAGAATCTATTCCCCCTCTCTATTTAGGGAGAATCCCCCACTGTGTAAGTTTGATGAAGCCCCAGGAGCAGATACTCACTAGGTTGGACTTGGAACTTTTAATCTTGGGAGACTAACAAAAAGCCAGTGAGAATTCAGAGTTCTTTCAATGTCCAGTGGAGGTGGCAGGGTAGCGACCCTCCGGTGGTGTCCCAGGGCATGCTGTCACAGCTAGTGACCCAACCATAGTGCCTTTCAACATGCTTTTGGCAGTGGTAGCTTCTCTTGGTTCCAGTGTGAGTGTCCAGCGATTCTGGTGATTTTTTTGAGTTATTCAGTAACCTTTTTAAAAATATCTTTTTTTTAATTAAAAATAGCCAGAGTGGTTTCTGTCCCTGACAACCAAGAAGACTAACCAATATTCTACCCTACTAAAATTATCAGCTTCTCAAAGTACAGACCACGACTCCATCCTTTGTTGCCCCAGGGTCTCGTTCATGATACATTCAGGAGACACGTTGAACATTTGAACAAGGAACAAATTTCATAACCCTCTAAGAAACCAATTGTGAGAACTCATATATATCAGATGCACTGTTTTCCAATGATCTATAATATATCTTTCATTTTACAAAATGCCATTCTGTCATACAGGATAAACTAATTAGACCATCAACATAATTTTTGTGGATATACTCTTTATATGGTGGTATGAGGAGCAAGAACACTTAAGTAAGAAGTGAGGGACATC
>NW_025416646.1:0-1029 GCF_002201575.2 Neomonachus schauinslandi
TTTTGTCGACTATTTCCTTTGCTGTGCAAAGCTTTTTATTTTTATGAAGTTCCAGTAGTTCAGTTTTGCTTTTGTTTCCCTTGCCTTTGGAGACGTGTCTAGAAAGAAGTTGCTACAGTTGAAGTCAAAGAGGTTGCTGAATTCCATGTATGAGTTCTAGGAATTTGGGGGTGGAGTCCTTTGGGTTTTCCACATAGAGTATCATGACATTTGTGAAGAGTGAGAGTTTGACTTCTACTTTGTCAGTTTGGATGCTTTTTTTGTTGTTGTCTGATTGCTGAGGCTATGAGTTCTAGTACTATATTCAACAGCAGTGGAGAGAGTGGACATCCCTGTTGTGTTCCTGACCTTAGAGGAAATGCTCTCAGTTTTTCCCCATTGAAAAATTCACTGTGGGTTTTTCGTATATGGCTTTTATGATATTGAGGTATGTTCCCTCTCTCCCTACACTGTGAAGAGTTTTAATCAAGAAAGCATGATGTATTTTGTCAAATATTTTTTCTGCATCAATTGAGAGGATCATATGGTTCTTGTCCTTTATTTTCTTAATCTGATGTATTAGGTTGATTGGTTTGCAGATGTTCAACCACCCTTCTAGCCCAGAAATAAACCCCATTGGTCTTGGAGAATAATCCTTTTAATGTACTGTTGGATCCTATTGGCTAGTATTTTAGCCAGAATTTTTGCATCCATTTTCATCAAGGGTATTGGTCTGAAATTCTTTTTATTGGGGTCTTTGATTTTGGGATCAAGGTGATGCTGACCTTATAGAATGAGTTTGGAAGTTTTCCTTCCATTTCTATTTTTTGAAACTGCTTCAGAAAAATAGGTATTAATTTTTCTTTAAATGTTTGGTAGAATTCCCTTCTGAGCCAATCGGCACTGGACTCCAAAAACTAACAGCACAAACTTGCCTTGCTCACCCAGACTAGGCTGTTTTCTGCCCTGTGTTTGGCCTGTGCTGAGCCTTCTGCCAGAAATTCTCCTGCACAAACCAACTTCCCCCACTCCTATCCCATCATCATCTAA
>NW_025416647.1:0-1029 GCF_002201575.2 Neomonachus schauinslandi
AAAATATTTCCAAGATGGGGGAGATGAATTTGTTGATTTTAACACCTTCATAAACTTTCATTAATAGTCCTAGTATGCTTATTTTTTCCAAGCCTTTCATTCATTCCTTCATTCATTTATTCACTCATTCATTTAAAAAGATTTATTTGAGAGAGAGCGCGGGAGAGTGTGTATGAGTGGGGGAGGGGTAGAGGGAGAGAAGCTTCAAGCTGACTCCCTGTTGAGCCCAGAACCAGAACTGAGCCAGATGCCTGGCTGGATCTCACGATCTAATGACCCATGAGATCATGACCTGAGCCAAAAACCAAGAGTCAGACACTCAATTGACTAAGCTATCCAGGCACAGCACCCCCCCCCCCGCCCCCGCAGCCTTTTAAACAAGGAAAAGTATGATTACCTTGGAAGAAATTATATAAGAAAGAAAATATTGTCATTCCCTGCTATGCCACCTTTTTCCCTCAATAGAGTATAGCACATTGCAGTCTAAATGACAGTCTTTCCACACAAAGTTCTGTTTATGAAGTGCTACCTGATAAAATATGTCTTGTTTGCTTTAATGGTTCTCATTAAATGTAGTTCATCATTCAAAACTTCAAGCTCACTACCTTGGGGCACCTGGGTAGGTCAGTGGGTTAAGCATCTGACTCTTGATTTCGGCTCAGGTCATGATCTCAGGATTGTCAGATTGAGCCCCGTGTCAGGCTCCATGCTGAGTGTGGAGCCTGCTTAAGATTCTCTCTCCAAGGGGTGCCTGGGTGGCGCAGTCAGTTGAGGGTCCAGTTTTGGCTTAGGTCATGATCTCAGGGTCGTGAGATCGAGCCCCGAGTTGGGCTCCATGCTCAGCATAGAGGGCTCGGGACTCTCTCTCCCTCTGCCCCCCCTCCCCTTAAAAAAAGCTCACTACCTCTATGAAGTCTTCATGAACACTGTTAGTTAGAATTCTTATGGAATTCATCAACATTCTCATACCATTTGTTTGTTTCAGATGTTTGAAATCTGGGGATAGAGAAGCTTACAAGAAAAATGGAT
>NW_025416648.1:0-1029 GCF_002201575.2 Neomonachus schauinslandi
TGTTTCCAGGCACAGAATATGAATCATAAGTTAGGATGGACATTAGGGGTGATTATGAGGACATAGCAAAGGTCCGTGGTCCTAGGTCTTCAAATGCGTGGTATGGAATTAGGACAAACTGGAGATGGGCCGTTTGACACATGGACTCTGCCTAACCATGTTGAAAAATACTTTGATTCCAAGCCTTCAAATACCCATGTGGAGTCTGTGCTCACCTCATTCACACAGAGAGCTCCTGGACACAGAACTGATAAAAAGAAAAGGTCTCCCTGCAGCAGGAGCATCAGGGTTTGCTTGGGAACAGGACACAGGTGAGCGTGGGGCTGGCCCAGCCCCTGGTGGCACTGCTACTTGGGAGGAGCCACTCTGCCTTTGTATCAGTTATTAAAAACAGAATTTGGACCCTTTGGTCAGGCTCCCCCAAATTCTTCTAAGAAGTGAGCATGTTCAACTGCTTGAGCTTTGTTTTGGCAACCCCCTGTCCAAAGTTGCTTACGGACTGTTCTTCACCTTGTTTCCAAGGCTGTACAATAGAAAGTAGCCTCTGGGGGTGCCTGGGTGGCTCAGTCGTTAAGCGCCTGCCTTTGGCTCAGGTCAGGATCCCAGGGTCCTGGGATCGAGCCCCGCATCGGGCTCCCTGCTCTGCGGGAAGCCTGCTTCTCCCTCTCCCATTCCTCCTGCTTCTGTTCCCTCTCTCGCTGTCTCTCTCTGTCAAATAAATAAAATCTTTAAAAAAAAAAAAAGAAAGTAGCCTCTGTTTTGAGGAGGCGGAAGTTAAGTATACATTTATTTTTTACTGTGACTTGTTCAGGACCCCATTTTACAAAATACCTTGTTTCCTTTATTATTGTTTCTGGAAAGGAAAGTTCTATTAAAATTGTCCTAGTTTGAATAGAGAACAGTTTTATTAATTAGGGCTTATTTTGAAAAATTCTGAGTTGAATTCAAGTGTATGCCAGTACCTTCCAACGTAAGGTAATAGTCAGAGACAGTGTTCTTATCACATGGCTTAGAGAAATTCTGGAATAT
>NW_025416649.1:0-1029 GCF_002201575.2 Neomonachus schauinslandi
GATGTCCCTCACTTCTTACTTAAGTGTTCTTGCTCCTCATACCACCATATAAAGAGTATATCCACAAAAATTATGTTGATGGTCTAATTAGTTTATCCTGTATGACAGAATGGCATTTTGTAAAATGAAAGATATATTATAGATCATTGGAAAACAGTGCATCTGATATATATGAGTTCTCACAATTGGTTTCTTAGAGGGTTATGAAATTTGTTCCTTGTTCAAATGTTCAACGTGTCTCCTGAATGTATCATGAACGAGACCCTGGGGCAACAAAGGATGGAGTCGTGGTCTGTACTTTGAGAAGCTGATAATTTTAGTAGGGTAGAATATTGGTTAGTCTTCTTGGTTGTCAGGGACAGAAACCACTCTGGCTATTTTTAATTAAAAAAAAGATATTTTTAAAAAGGTTACTGAATAACTCAAAAAAATCACCAGAATCGCTGGACACTCACACTGGAACCAAGAGAAGCTACCACTGCCAAAAGCATGTTGAAAGGCACTATGGTTGGGTCACTAGCTGTGACAGCATGCCCTGGGACACCACCGGAGGGTCGCTACCCTGCCACCTCCACTGGACATTGAAAGAACTCTGAATTCTCACTGGCTTTTTGTTAGTCTCCCAAGATTAAAAGTTCCAAGTCCAACCTAGTGAGTATCTGCTCCTGGGGCTTCATCAAACTTACACAGTGGGGGATTCTCCCTAAATAGAGAGGGGGAATAGATTCTGCAAAGCAAAAAAAAATATGTATATATATATATATTTTTTTAAGGATAAATATGCACTGTCTGGATGTAGACACATCTATAGACCCATTCAGTACAAAGAAGATGATGCTATAATGGCAAAGGAGAGGCCCTGGCCAAGGAAATCAGGGAAGGCTTCTAAGGGGAAAGATGCATTGAAATGAACAGCCTGAAGTAACATAAGCAAAGACATGGAACAGGATGCTTAGTTTGGGAATCTACAAGTGTTTAATATTCCTAGAGCAGAGCTTTTTGATCTTGACTTCTCATTAGATGTTGCTC
>NW_025416650.1:0-1029 GCF_002201575.2 Neomonachus schauinslandi
TGTTTCCAGGCACAGAATATGAATCATAAGTTAGGATGGACATTAGGGGTGATTATGAGGACATAGCAAAGGTCCGTGGTCCTAGGTCTTCAAATGCGTGGTATGGAATTAGGACAAACTGGAGATGGGCCGTTTGACACATGGACTCTGCCTAACCATGTTGAAAAATACTTTGATTCCAAGCCTTCAAATACCCATGTGGAGTCTGTGCTCACCTCATTCACACAGAGAGCTCCTGGACACAGAACTGATAAAAAGAAAAGGTCTCCCTGCAGCAGGAGCATCAGGGTTTGCTTGGGAACAGGACACAGGTGAGCGTGGGGCTGGCCCAGCCCCTGGTGGCACTGCTACTTGGGAGGAGCCACTCTGCCTTTGTATCAGTTATTAAAAACAGAATTTGGACCCTTTGGTCAGGCTCCCCCAAATTCTTCTAAGAAGTGAGCATGTTCAACTGCTTGAGCTTTGTTTTGGCAACCCCCTGTCCAAAGTTGCTTACGGACTGTTCTTCACCTTGTTTCCAAGGCTGTACAATAGAAAGTAGCCTCTGGGGGTGCCTGGGTGGCTCAGTCGTTAAGCGCCTGCCTTTGGCTCAGGTCAGGATCCCAGGGTCCTGGGATCGAGCCCCGCATCGGGCTCCCTGCTCTGCGGGAAGCCTGCTTCTCCCTCTCCCATTCCTCCTGCTTCTGTTCCCTCTCTCGCTGTCTCTCTCTGTCAAATAAATAAAATCTTTAAAAAAAAAAAAAGAAAGTAGCCTCTGTTTTGAGGAGGCGGAAGTTAAGTATACATTTATTTTTTACTGTGACTTGTTCAGGACCCCATTTTACAAAATACCTTGTTTCCTTTATTATTGTTTCTGGAAAGGAAAGTTCTATTAAAATTGTCCTAGTTTGAATAGAGAACAGTTTTATTAATTAGGGCTTATTTTGAAAAATTCTGAGTTGAATTCAAGTGTATGCCAGTACCTTCCAACGTAAGGTAATAGTCAGAGACAGTGTTCTTATCACATGGCTTAGAGAAATTCTGGAATAT